>NW_007727532.1:317695-319968 GCF_000696425.1 Galeopterus variegatus
ATGGATTAATGTATTCAGGAGAGCACAGTCCTCATGATCCAATCACCTCTTAAATGCCTCACCTTTCAAATACCTTAACTGGATTTCCTACCTCCTTAACATTGTTACAATGGAGATCAAGTTTCTAATACATGAACTTGTGGGGGGGACACATTTGGCCCATATGAATAGGTGTCGTGTGAACTTCATTACATCGTACCAGTCAGCCATCATGTCTGGTTGTCCCTCTTTTAGAGATGGTGATATGGACAGCCTGATCCTCCATTGTAAAGTAGTATTATTTCCCCTTTTATAATTAGCCATCAATCCATACAGTAACAACGTGGCATTCTATAAATATCCAGTTCCCCATCAGTCTTTCACCAAATGGTTTTAGAATCTGTTGATAATCATTTCTTGAAATGATTATTAGAAGTTATAAAATTGTGATTATATGATACTATCATCATTTATTCAATGTTTGTTATCTGGAATTCTTCTGTAAAGAACTTTCCTTCACCAACCAGTTATTATTTGTTTCTTGCTGAAGAAAGTTCATACGGTTCATACTGAAATATTTAAGCATTTAATTTTTTCCCCTTAGTTTCCAGTAAGGAGTTGGTGCCAGAGAAATCTCAGTGATGACTAATGAGTTTAGTTTATTTTTGGATTTCCTTTTTTGGAGTATTATATGAACTCATGGACTTACACATAATAAAGTATTTTAAACTGCTGCAGTCAATAGTCTTTTTGAGCCCAAGTTGGTTAATAGGATTCTGAGTGGGAAGTGAAGGAAAAGCTGCCCTTAGAGCTACAGAGGAAGCAGTGCTATGGAGAGGGTGTTTTATATTTGCCATGGTGAAGCAGCTCATAAAGTGGCAGGTCTACCTGATGCCAAAGTTTGTGTTCCTTCTATTACTCCTGACCCTTTCTAAAATGAAATATAAAAGTAAAAGTACTTTTAAAAATAAGCATCTGATGCTTTAGTAGTATCCTGCTTAGAAATTATATTAATCAGCTTGCTGTGATAACAAATAATCCCCAAATCTCAGTGAATTGAAAGAACAAACAATTGTTGCTTACTCATAATACAGTCTGGCTATGAGTCGGCTGTGGCTGCTGGACACCTGCTCAGCTCCGCTCCATGTGTCTTCTCCTGAAAACTAGGCTGCTGGAGCTATTAGCCTATATAGAGGCTAACTAACTATTTGGTACAGTCTGGTGGTGGAGGGAAAAGAGAAAGAGAGGAAATTGATAATGTCTCTTAAGTCACATCTGCTCACATTCCATTGGCTAAAGCATGTCATATGGCCAAGCTCAATTTTAGTGGGGTAGGGATGTACATTTCTCCAACAGGAAGTACCTGAATCACACGACAAAGGCAGGGAATGAAAGTTTTCTTACAGGGAAAGAGAGAACAAATACTTGAGAAAAAATATGCTATCTATCACTGGTTGTCATTATCTGGTAAACTTCATTACAGGAATAGAGACTTGAGTATGGCCTTATGCAAACATAATTTCTAAACAGTGAGAATACATGCGGGGGATGTAGGAATCAAAAGTGATCACTAATGTAAAAGCACTTAATATGTCATAAAGGATTATGAAATGTCAATTTTATTATTCTTTCAGAAAGTCTATATGTGACAGCCTAACTTATTAACTCAAATAGATATTCTTCAGTCCCTCATTCAAAACCTAATTGCCCTTAATTTACTCACAATTTTAAGAGGCAGATTAGAAGCATAAAATGGTAGGTTGTGGTGGGTGTGGATCACTCTGTAGACAGAGTGACAAAAGAAAGGAGGGACAGTAGACAGCAAAGAAGTCAAGAGAATAACTAGATGAAGGATAAATAAAATCTCAGGAACCACAGCTATTTGGGCGGATTTGGGGACAAACAATTTTGTACAACCCAATACCCCTTAGCATACAACACACTATCTCTTCTACTGTTTAACTGTCTCAAAGTATATTCCTCTCCCCACAGGACAACAAGACACATATACACAGAAGTACACACAAACTTGTATCTTGTAGTCTATAAGTCTATAGTCTATATAGAGACTATAAATGAATTTAGTTCCTGTTTTCAGAAAATCACTGTTACAATGCACATGTGTATGAGTTTGGACAGACCAAGTTATGCTGCAATAACAAAGAAATCTCCAAGTTTTGGTGGATGAAAATAATAAAGGTTTCTTTCTTTTTCATGCTTCATTTCTAATGTGGTTAAGCAGGGGTGGGGGTCTCTGCCCATCATAGTTACCCAGGGCCTCTGGCTGATGAAGC
>NW_007727532.1:319982-324080 GCF_000696425.1 Galeopterus variegatus
GCAGATTAGAAGCATAAAATGGTAGGTTGTGGTGGGTGTGGATCACTCTGTAGACAGAGTGACAAAAGAAAGGAGGGACAGTAGACAGCAAAGAAGTCAAGAGAATAACTAGATGAAGGATAAATAAAATCTCAGGAACCACAGCTATTTGGGCGGATTTGGGGACAAACAATTTTGTACAACCCAATACCCCTTAGCATACAACACACTATCTCTTCTACTGTTTAACTGTCTCAAAGTATATTCCTCTCCCCACAGGACAACAAGACACATATACACAGAAGTACACACAAACATGTATCTTGTAGTCTATAAGTCTATAGTCTATATAGAGACTATAAATGAATTTAGTTCCTGTTTTCAGAAAATCACTGTTACAATGCACATGTGTATGAGTTTGGACAGACCAAGTTATGCTGCAATAACAAAGAAATCTCCAAGTTTTGGTGGATGAAAATAATAAAGGTTTCTTTCTTTTTCATGCTTCATTTCTAATGTGGTTAAGCAGGGGTGGGGGTCTCTGCCCATCATAGTTACCCAGGGCCTCTGGCTGATGAAGCTTCCAGGTGAACACAAGCTGTACCTGACTAAGCAGCAGAGGGAAGGTGGAAATCAAGCACAGGCTTTAAAGCTCCTGTCTGGAAGTGCTCCACATCATTTCCTGTATTTCATGGCCAAAGCAAATCACAGGGCTGTTCCAACAGGCAGGGAAAAAACAAAGGACAAACACTGGACCCTTCAAGGAAAGGGAAATGCAATTCTACCAAGTGCTCAAGGGGAAGAATTAGAAATATTCAGCAAACATTGAAGTTTCTGTTTTCATTTAGATTATGCTTTTTCTTTTAACTAGGAAAGAAGTTGTTAATTATTAACTATTTTATTTTAAATTTTATTTTATTTTGTCGATATACAATATGGTTGATTATGGTGGCCCATTACCGAAACCTCCCTCCCTGCTTCCTGTCCCCCTCCCCCACCAACAACCTCATATCTGTTCACTTGTCATATCAACTTCAAGGAATTGTAATTGTTGTGTCTTCTTCGCCCCCACCCCCAGTTTATTTGTGTGTGTATTTATTTATTTTTAGCTCCCATGGCAGTGTTGAAATGTGGGGCCTTTAAGAGGTGATTGCATCATGAGGACCATGCCCTGGCGAATGGATTAACCCACTAATGGATTGATGGGTTAATGGTTTGGTGGGCTGTCATGGGAGTGGCACTCGTGGCTTTATAAGGAGAGCAAGTGAGCATGTTCAAAAGTTCATGCTATCCTCACCATGTGATAACCTGGTTGCCACAGGACCTCGTGAAGAGTCCTCACAAGATGTTTTTCCTGGACCTTGGACTCCCCAGTCTGCAACTGAAAGAAATAAATCTCATTTTCTTTGTACTTTACCAAGTTTCAGGCATTCCGTTATAAGCATCAGAAAATACATTAATAAAAAACAATCAAAACAATAAATATTCAGCAAAGAATATTCAAGAGTTAGAAATATTCAGCAAATGGCATTAATGACCAACACGATGTGGTCCTATGTGTCTGGGCCTCCTGGGGGAAATATAGAACAACTTAGTTAGACAGCCTGCCTGGCCCTGAGCAAGAAGCAAGGCCCAGTGGAAAGGGGACACTGGTCTGATGAGGTTTGACGGGGCATTGCTGATAAAAAGGAGGAGCACAAGTGTGGAACGGAGACAGCCTGAGGGAGCAGGTCACCAAAGTGCTGAAGATTTTAGTGTATTGTAACATTGTGAGTCTTCGCTCATTCTTCCTGCTCTACCTAGAGAGTGAGGTACTCTGTAAGCTTCTCATATTCGCTCCCACCTCCATTTCTATTCCCCTTTTTCAATACTGTCTGGATCAGCTGCTTCTCCAGCCTCTGCTCCACACCGCTGCCTTGCTTCCCGCAGGCAGACCCCTGAGAACGGCTCTGCTTGGCATGTCTTCTCTTCTTGATGTTGAGCCCTGTGAGGTGAGG
This sequence comes from Galeopterus variegatus, assembly GCF_000696425.1. Classification (NCBI taxonomy): domain Eukaryota; kingdom Metazoa; phylum Chordata; class Mammalia; order Dermoptera; family Cynocephalidae; genus Galeopterus; species Galeopterus variegatus. Next base: position 321,959 of record NW_007727532.1, read on the forward strand.
ATTTGGGCTCCTGTTACATGAACATGAATTTATATGGCATGGACTCTCAAAGAAATTGGTTTCATAGAATCTAATTTTCATAGAACCTAATTTTACCTTAACTTTGTGAAGGGTGGCTTTGAAATCATAAGTGGGTACAGGGGGTGTCCCAGAGGCCAATAGAGAAGGGAAGGAACAGTTCTGCAAGCAGTGATGAGAATTTAAGAAGCAGGGCACTGGTAATAAGCCCATGGCTCCCTAGAAGCACAGGAACATGAGCAGACTAAAATTACACTCTGTCTTCTGAGAGTGAAACCTCACATTCAGGTCTGTCCTCCCACAAAGGGTGTTTCTGGGTCATTGTTCTTTCCATCTGCAGTTAGTCACACTTGCTTTTTCCTTGGTGGCCTGACAGAAAGAAGTATTGGCCACACACTACTGAGGCATGTGAACTCGCCGAGCTGGAAGGAACACTGCTCACATGTATGATCCACTCCACTCTTGGGGATCTGTACTTTCTGTTTAGTAAAGCTGTGGGAATCTCAGGCATGAAACATTTTGGGGGTAATGGGCTGACTCTTGGTAAGTCTCTTAAATAATAGAAGTCAGGACTGCAGACCTCAGGGCCTCTGATCTTCCATAGAGATCTGGATGGAGCTGAGTATTGTTTGCAAGGCATTAGATGCTGTAACTATCTTTCCAGATGGGTCCTCAAGAGATAAAAGCCCAGAAGACCCTTGGAGTATGTGTATGGATTTGTCTGTAAGACCACACAGAATCAGCAGCCCCACCCTGCACTGTCAGGCCAGATCCTCCAAAGTTGACTCAGACCATTCCATGCTTTTCAGAGGCATTTGCAGTTCATTCTGTGGCCTGGCCCTGCCTTGTCCTTCCTCATTTGTGCCCAACTTATCCTCTTTTCCCTGACCCTCCATTGTGGTTTGAGCTTTCCTGCCTTGTCATACATTCTCCCATCAATTTCAAGAGAACCCTTCTGATTCTAATTATTTTTTAGGATTGAGGTCAGACCTCACTTTTTTCAGCAAATCCTCTGTAATTGCTCTTGCTAGAAGGGGTCTTGCCTCACATTTCCTATTTTACATATAGACCATTCTCACCCTCTCCTTTTCCCTCCCCCCATTTATTTCACACAGCAATCATCTTGCATTTAACACTGTGAGTGTATCTCCTACTCCCATGAACAATAATATCCTTAAAGATCAGGGTTGTATGTCTGGGAGGTGGGAGAGGAAGTGCAGAGATGTAAAGACATTGTACATTCTTTTATGTATTTCAGTTGTCAGCTGAGGTTACGCCTTCTACTGAAACGTAAATAAAATAGTCTCATATCCTCTGGGAAGTTCAGGGCCCCCTCCAAGATTTCTACAAATTCTGGGAGGTTTCAGCCTCATTTTCATAATTAGTTACCCTTATTACCGTTTCCTGTTTATCTGAATCTCACATGTGTTTCATCTCCTATAACTTCATCTTATCTCAGTTCTGCACCAAGCTGACTTGGAAACTGCTCCTTTTCTTTGATTTCCCTGTTAATATCACTCATGCAGGACATTTGTAGTAGCAGACCATACTGAAGTCTTAGTAGTGCTTAGACTCCATTTTGCACCACACACTAAATATATGATATTTGGTATTGCTTTTCTTCAGTATCATTTCAGCACCCTTCATCTGAGGAATTTCTCTCTAGATAACATTTCCCCACAAGACCTGCACCTATGCAATGGGATGTGTCCTACAGGACTAGATTCCTTCCTTCTCTGCATGTCTCTAACACATAAATCCCCACTTCCCCAAATTCTCCTTAATTTTTTAAACGGAGTACTTGAAAAATTTTTCTAATTAATTATTTATTTATTGAAAAATAATTGATTATGCCTGTTTGTGAGGTACAGAATTGAATATGATTACCTGTGTACAACACATGACCAAATCAGGATAATTAGTATACTCATCTTTACAAACTGTAATCATTTTTTGTGACCCTTAACCAATTTTTCACTAACCTTCCTCCCCGTCCCCATTTCTCACCTCTAATAACCTCAGTTCTGTTCTCTCCTTGTGAAAGTTCGACGTATATTGTTTCCTTCCTTCCTTCCTTCCTCCCTCCCTCCCTCCCTCCCTCCCT
>NW_007727532.1:325080-380297 GCF_000696425.1 Galeopterus variegatus
CCCTCCCTCCCTCCCTCCCTCCCTTCCTTCCATCCTTCCTTCCTTCCTTTGCTCCCACTTATGAGTGAGGACATGTGGTATTTCTCTTTCTGTGCCTGGCTTGTTTCACTTCAATTAATTTTCTCTGAGTTCACCCTTGTTGCTGCAAATGGCAGAATTTCCTTTTTTTTATGACTGAGTAGTATTCCATTGTTTATACATACCACATTTTCCTTATCCCATTGTTGATGGATGTTTAGGTTGGTTCCATATCTTGGCTATTATAAATAGAGCTGCGATGAACATGGGAGTGCAGGTATCCCTTCGACATGATGATTTCCATTCTTCTTGGTATATATCCAGAAGTGGGATAGCTGAATTGTATGGCAATTCTATCTATAGTTGTTTGAGAAGTCTCCATTCTGTTTTCCATGATACTGTACTACTTTACAGTCCCACTAACAGTGCAGAAATGTTCCCCTTTCTGCACATCCCAGCCAGCATTTGTCATCCTCTGTCTTTTTGAAAATAACCAGTCTATCTGGGGTGAGATGATATCTCAGTGTGGTTTTGATTTGCATTTCCCTGATGCTTAATAATGATGAGCATTTTTTTCATGTACCTGTTAGCCATTTGTATGTCTTCCTTTGAGAAATGTCTGTTCAACTTGTTCATCCATTTATTAATCAGGTTACTTTTTTTTTACTAAGTTGTTTGAGTGTCTTGCATATTCTGGACATTAATCCCTCATCAGATGTATAGTTTGCAAATATTTTCTCCCATTCTGTAGGTTGTCTTTTCACTCTGTCGATTATTTCCTTTGCTGTGCACAAGCTATTTAGTTTGATATGATCCCATTTGTTTATTTTTTCTGTTGTTACCTGTGCTTTTGAAGTCTTATTCATAAAATCTTTGCCTAGTTGTACACCCTGAAGTGTTTCCTCTATATTTTCTTCTAGAAGTTTTATAGTTTCAGATCTTATATTCAGGTCTTTAATCCATTTTAAGTTGATTTTGGTATATGGTGAGAGGTGCAAATCTAGTTTCATTCTTATACACATGGAAATCCAGTTTTCCCAGCACCATTTATTGAGGAGGCCTGTCTTTTTCTCAATGTATATTCTTAGTGTTTTTGTTGAAGATCAGTTGGCTGTTAAGTACATGGTTTGATTTCTGGGTTCTCTATTCTGTTCCATTGGTGTGTCTGTTTTTTTGCCAGTACCATGCTGTTTTGGTTACTGTAGCTTTGTAATATAGTTTGACATCAGGTAGTGTAATGCCTCTGGCTTTATTTTTTTGCTCAGAATTTCTTTGGCTATTAGGGGTCTTTTGTTCTTCCATTTGAATGTTAGGGTTGTTTTTTTCTATTTCTGTGAAGAATATCAATGGTTATTTTGATAGGAATTGCATTCAATCTATTTGGATAGTATTCTCCTTAATTTTTAAACAAATATTCAGCTATCTGTTTCCTTACCATCACATTTCCAACCACATACTAGATACCTCATCTTCATGCCCAAACGAAGTAGCTGGGCAAAGCAGCAAGCTGAAGAGATCATCTACACTGGAGAGAAGGCATACTGCTTACTTCCTCAGGGTCAGGAGCAGCTTGTTAATTGAATCGTTCTCTCAAAGAGAGAGTCTTCTATTCATTCTGATATATTTAAATTTAACTTTTTTTAAAATTTGGCATCCTTTGGGAGAAACAAGCATAGTCCTTTTCACGAAGGAGATATTCAACATTTATATGTTGAATGAAAGAACTTCAACAACAACAAAACTGAAGGTACTTCTTCACTAGGTAAGAGGCTGTGGCTCTGACAAAACATTGGGTCTCTTTCACCTGCCCCATCATCATCACTTCCTTTTCTATCCTTTAGATTCTTGTCTGCAGTCTATTGTCAGCCTGTTGTCATTTAAGTTTCAGTAAAAGTCTATCTTACAATGGCTTAAAGCATGTTTAGCACCCCTTTTCACTTCTCTACCATCCACCACGAAACAGAAGAGATTTCAAGATCCAAAGTAAAGCAGCTAAGTGCTTAAGTACAAAGATAATATTGGGCAGAAGGTCCTGCCAATTGTCCCTTAAATGCCACTTTCTAAGCAGCCTCATTGACTGTAATACAGTGTCACTTTGGGTACTTGTTAAAAATGCAGAATCTTATTGAATTACAATCCATGAGGATTCTTAGTGCATTCCTAATAAATTCTCTGTGGGATTTTAATTCTTAAAAGTGTGAAAGCTGTAGTGTAAATGCATTTTTTTTCTCATCTGTGTGTTGGAGAGAAAAGGATTCTTCTCTTCTTAGGACAAGTATGTCTTCTATCTTGACCCACCTGCCTTATCATGGTGGAAAGGATGGGTTTATTATGCTGTGTTGACAGCCATACAGTTTCCTACTTTGTTTCAATGTTAGCTCTTGGAATAATTCAATTAGACTTATTCATCATAAATAGATTACTGGACACAACCACTTATATTGTAAACTTATTCAACACATTCCTCTTTCAAATAAGTAGCTAGAGAGTAAACATGAAGCGTATAGAAGAATTTGGTGGCATTTTAAACCACAGGAGGAAATGAGCCAAGAAGAAATAGCCTCAGCTAGAATGTGACTTGCAACCAAAAGTACTAACTATGGCATATGTTTATGGGACATGTGAGTGGGACTGTCAATGGTCAGCCATCTCTGCAGGACTTCAGCTTTATGACTTCTTTGGAGACGAGCCACTGGACTCTCAGAAAATGAAAATTTATTGCTGACATCAGTGGGAAAAATCTCACCCACCCGGTCACCTACAGCTACTGCCTGACTCTCTGGAGCTCCAGCAGAACTCACCTCCTATGAAAATCCTGATGCTGCTGAGCTTGTGAGCTCTGGCATAGGATCCAGACTAAATTGGCACACACTCCCTCCTGTCTGTTTGGGTGACTCACTGAGAGTTCAGAGCACATTTTCCCTTCACTGGCTGCCAGCTGTGGCTATTGGCTAACTCATTCTCTCTTTGGAAAGACTCGGCACTCTTGTGCTAATGCAGCCGCTTGAACTGATATGCAATTGTGTAGAGTCCTGCAGAAGAGCTTAAAACTCTAGTTACCGTGAGACTGAAGGCTGGAACCTGTCCCATCCACCAGGACATCAGAAAAGGGTCTTTATCTTTCGCTACCTGTTGCTACCTGCTCATCCTATTTTTGGCCTTCTTATGACCTCCCAGTGTATGAAACCTCACAAACTGTAAAGACATAAAAGTGCCAGTGGTTAGAAAATCAAAGGCAAATGTTTCTCCCTTCATCTGTGTCTTAAGATGAGAAACAAAGGGCTTATATATCTGAAAATATGGATAATTTTCCTCCTTTCTCTACTATTCTCAGCACTTATGTGTAGTTTTGAGTGCATTACCTAGAGCTTGAATATGGACATAGTTTCATGTAAGTTGATTATCTTCCCAGATAAGCTACTGTCTTCATTATGAGCAGAGATTTCAGTCTCCAACCTCTTTTGTGTCTTCCCAGAGCCTAGCATAGGTTGAGTTCAAGTCAGCCTTAGGAAGGCTTGCTGAAAGAATGAATCAGGCAGACACCCATGGAAAAGCCAAGTTTTTTGAAGGAAGGGACATTTTGCCAGTCCTATTAATTTTTCCACTCACTTTCTACACCATCAAAAAGGAAGGCGTTGCTTATTCTTCAGTAGGCAAATAGTAAATCAATCTGCGGTAACCTAATTGTACCTCATATCAAGAAAATAGCCAGATGGCCTCTGGGCACACAACAGAGGCTGGGTATTTTATGTGAATTTGTACATGTGTATGAAAGTCTAAATTTTTCCTGTTGTTGTTTAGTGGACGGAAGAGGCAGCAGGAGCTCCATGAAGATAGGCAGTGTGCATGGTGTTTAAGATCTTGGCTCTTGGGTCAGAGAGGAATCCTGTCTAGGCCACATACTAACTGAGTGATTATGTGTGACACCACTTAAACTCCTTAAACCTCAGGTGCTTCATATATCAAGCATGTGTAAGAGAAATCCCTTGTAGAGTTGTGGTTAGAATTAAATGAGATGATTCATGTCAAGTTCTCAGCCAGGTAACTGATATATAGTAATCAATAAATGATAGTTATTATTATTAATGGTGTCTGATTAAATATGGCCCTTAAGGAATGGGGCAGTTAAGGCTTGTATCCACGTATTAATTTGTTCCTAATGTTGACCTGAATTCTTAAGTAGTTCACTATGAGAGAAAAAGGAAAAATCACCAAACTATCATAAAAAACAAAACTAAGATAATTATTAATGTCACAAATCATCAGAGAAAGGCAAATAAAAATGATAATATCACCTCACAGCTGTCGGGATGGCTATTGAAAAACAAAAGATAACAGAGCTACTCAGAATGTGGAGAAATTGGAAACCTTGTGCACTGTTGGTGGGAAAGCAAAATGGTGCAGTTGCTGTGGAAAACAGTGCAGAGGATCTTCCAAAAATTAAAGATGGAAATACCATATGACCCAGCAATCCCACTTCTGGGGATTTATCCAAAAGAATTGAAATCAGGATCTCAATTAGCACTCATGTGCTTATTGCAGCACTATTCACAGTAGTCAAGATGTGGAAATAATCCCGAAGTCTGTCAGGTGATTTCATCCTGTGTGAACGTCATAGTGTACTTATACAAACCTTGAAGGTATCGTCTGCTACACACTTGGGATATATATATATATATATTGCTTCTAGGCTACGGTACCTGTATGTTACTGTACTGAATACTGTAGGCACTTGTAACACAATGGTAACTGTTTGTGTATTTAAACACATGTAAACAGAGGAAAGGTACAGTAAAAATGTGGTATAAAAGATAAAAGAATTGTACACCTCTATAAGGCATGTACCATGAATGGAGTTTATGGGACTGGAAGTTGTTTTGGGTGAATCAGTGAGCAGGTGGAGAATGAATGTGAAGGCCTAGGACATCACTGTACAGTGCTGTAGACTTTATAAACACTGTACACTTAGGCTACATTAAATTTATAGAAAAATAAAGTAATTGTGCTATGATGCTATGATGGCTATGATATCACTAGGTAATAAAAAATTTTCACCTCTGTTATGCTCTTATGGGACCACCATTGTCTATGCAGTCTATTATTGACTGAAACATCATTCTGCAGCACATGACTATATATACATACAAAGGAATACAATTCAGCCTTAAAAAGAAGAAAATCCTTCAATATGCAACAACATGGATGAAGCTTGAGAACATTATGCGAAATTTATGATGGCTATGATATCACTAGGTAATAAAAAATTTTCACCTCTGTTATGCTCTTATGGGACCACCATTGTCTATGCAGGCTATTATTGACTGAAACATCATTCTGCAGCACATGACTATATATACATACAAAGGAATACAATTCAGCCTTAAAAGAAGAAAATCCTTCAATATGCAACAACATGGATGAAGCTTGAGAACATTATGCGAAATGAAATAAGGTAGTCACCGAAAGACAAATACTGCATGGTTCCACTTATACGAAGTATCTAAAATAGTCAAATTCGTAGAATCAAAGAGTTGAATTGAGGGGGATGGGGAAATGGGGAGCTGCTGATCAACAGGCATAAAGTTTCAGTTGAGCAAGGTAAATCTAGAGATCTATTCTACAACGTTGTACCTATTATCAACAATAATGTACTATACGCTTAAAATTTTGTTGAGGGTAGACCTCATATTAGGTGTTCCCAATCTAATAATTAAAAAAGTCTTAATCTAAGTAAATTAGACTAAATAGAAGTGTTTGGTAAACTCTTGTTGGCCTATTAATACTTTACCTTACAGAAAGCTGGCAGCATGAGGGTATTGTGGAGATAGAATTGTTCCATCACTTTTATTTCCAAATATGTAACTAGCATTCTTACTGACTCTTTCAAAGGTTGAATTTCAAGCTTATGTAACTGCATGGAATTACTCGATGATTTGAATGATTCCAATTCATTGTGACAACTTGGACCCATAAGCCATCCCAAATAGATAAATATTATCTACTTTCAATGGAACTGGGATTTAAGTAAAAAAGAAAAAAAAAAGTTTTCAGAAGATTCATTTTTTGTGTGTTCCTGTAGTTTTGAGGGCTGTTCCATACTGAGTTATAATGGCTTCTGTATTAAAAAAGATGTAAGAAATGTGCTTACTGTTCGTACATTTTAAGTCTTCAAAACGTAGCTAAATGATGAAGAGATATTCATAACAAGAAGCTTTGGACATTCTGAGAAAATCACATTTTATTTCTACAATTGAGATATCACAAATAATAAATATGTCATACAATTCTAAATCGAAGATCGCATATTTTAACTAACGAAAAAATTCTATCCTTTAAAAGCAAACTTGAAGAAAAGTTTCCTTTATTAAAAATGGATATTTCTAAAGAAAACAATTACTAATGGCAGAAGCACTTGCTTAATTGATATTTCCCAGTGAACTCTATTTGACCTTCACTTTAAGGACACACAGCAGGAAAGCTGTCTGGAATACCCCACCCTAAACTGAAGATGAATTTGTTACATCCCCGTGTAAAGAATGCCCAAACATTGGCTCACTACTTGATAGTAAATACCCCAAGCTTTTTTTGTTCAAGAAAAGTTCAGTTTTCAGGCTTATTCTCAAAACATTGAAGTCTAAGAGACTTGGAGCTCTGCGACTTAGCAGTATATTTTGGTCTGAATTAGATGCTCCTCCTTGTTATTGCTGTAATCCCTGATGCATTTATATTTTATTGCACTTATGATGTATGTTCATGCCCATTTTCTTATCTGTCTTCTCCAAGAGCTATTTGAGGGCAGGAGTTATAGCTTTTCAACATTGTGTTCCTGATGTCTTCCTCAGTACCTGGCACATGGTAGGCACTCAATAAATACATTTTAGAGTTAATTACTTAATTGTTGAATTAAAACTCAAGGAGAAGAGGTGGTTCAAAGATCTTGCCTTATTTTGGAATCACTAAGCATCAGATGAGGCTCTCTGGGCAACTTTCCATAGCTGGTGTACCCTTAGCTCACATCCCAGACATGAGAGTCATAGAGAGATAGTAGACAATTGATCTGAGGCTACAGAAGTCCACAACCAGTGTTCCAGGAGTCTTCTCTATGCCCTTCTGAGGGAGCATGAGAGACATTTCATTGTTCTTGAAGGCATCATGTGCCCCATGGCCTCTGAAGCCAGGGAAATATTTAACTCCACATTCATGGCTTTTAAGAACTCATGTGGAATCCAGAATGTTGGACCTGATGTTATATGAATTTGTGGGAATCAAATCAAGGTTGTCAGAGGCTACAGACTGCCAAGAGGGCTTAATATTTTTATACATTTTCTTCTTCCAAATGAACCTTGAGATTATTTGTCTATAGTTCTGCCAGGAGCCTCTCCAGATTGTGATGTGTTGGGAGCAAGCCACCATGAACATGTTCTCAGGTCTCCATCCTGCTGCCATTACATGAGAAATGGAACTTGTCAAATGTAGCAGAGCTGAACTTTCTGAGTTCTGCAGGACTGTTCAGAAGGCTTGGAATGACACACACCCACAATTAAAACAAAAAAGAAGGATGAGTAAGTCAGGAACTGAAAAATCACATACTTTTCTAAATTAGATTTATCTGTAAGTTTTAAATATGTGCACACATACTTTTAATGATCTGGTATGCATTATGGTTTTATTATTAAACAGCCATTTTGTTGTATTCTTGTGTGCAAAGTAAAAAGCTGGAGTTTTCTCTTTGGTAAGTATTCTTTAAATATGTGCACACATACTTTTAATGATCTGGTATGCATTATGGTTTTATTATTAAACGGCCATTTTGTTGTATTCTTGTGTGCAAAGTAAAAAGCTGGAGTTTTCTCTTTGGTAAGTATTGAATTTTGAGAGGATACTAGTCTTTCTAGTCAAATTGAAAAATTGCTCAGAATTTACAGGATACTCCATCTGAGTTCAAGCTACGTTTGGGTTTGGCAACGTATTTTTCTTTGGCAATGAAAAAGATGTTTGATTCTTATGATTTGGTAGACTTCAAACAGGCTCTCACACAAGCCATTGTCCTTATGATGTAGATGTGGAGGAAACCAACAGATGAGAGGAAAATTTACTTCAGAATAAAGCAAGCAAACAATTGAGGAGTTTCAAAGATAAAAAGGAACACTTTTAGTCAAAAGTTTTAAGATTTTGAGCTTCTTATATTTTGATTATTAATTTTTTCTTCAAATTCTGAAAGTTATTGTATTTTTTGCAGCCCTTGTTGTTTATTTCATGTTCCTATCCATAAATAGTAGAAAGAACATGGTTTGGCTAATTTCAAGGCTTAAAAGAAAAACTACTACTACCTGTAAGCATCTATTATATGCCATTACATTGAATACATATTATCTCAGTTGATTTTTACAACTTCCTTACACAACAGTATTATTTTCCCCACTTCATAGATGGGGACAATGAAACTCAGGGAGGTAAAGTGATGTACACAAAGACACGCAGTTACTAAGCTTCAGACCCTGTCCCGCTGCTGTTTCCTTCATCTGGTATGTTCTGCCCAGGACTCCCTTGGGCTTACTCCTTCTAGAAATTTCCTACTTTCCCTACTTTATTTGGATAACTCCTATGTCCTTTAGCATTCAGCTCTTTCAGGAAGCCTTCTCTGGTTTTCTACCCACCAGCCTTAGTTAGGTACCCTCCTAGGTACTGCTGGACTGTGAACCTGCCTTTGTCAAGCACATATTGCACGTGCATTGAGTCTCTCTTTAGTCAGTCTCATTATTTGGACCATCAACTCCAGTTTGCAACTGGAACTCTGTCATCTATATTTCCTCAGTGACTCACCTAGCTCTATTAAACAATTAATATCTGTTGAATCAAGTAAATAAATAACTTCTTCAGGATTTCTAGAAATAATCGCTGCATTGCCTTATCTTTTTATTTTAACATTTACTTGTACATATTTGTGGAACACAGTGTGTTGTTTCAATCCATGCATTTACTGCACAATGGTTCACTTAGGGTAGGTAGCATAGTTTTGTACTTGTTAATCCACCACTTCTCCTTTTTACCACTTCCTTCCCCTCACAGCCTTTGGTAACCATTATTCTACTCTCTACTTCTGTGAGATAAAACCACAATATCCAGTAGAAATTCCTTTTTCCAGTCCTGCCCAGTGGAGGCCATTTGCTGGACAAGTGAAAAGAGACTGCCTGCTCCTTATTCCCCATGCTGCTTTCACGCTACTCTTCCACCATCATCACTAAATGTTATCTCAGAGGAAAGGCCACACTATTCATCGTATTCCTCCTCCACATTTGCATTATGTCTCGGTTCTATATCCTAGGGCAGAGAAGACAAAGCATCAGATAAAGATTAGATGCAAGTGCTTTATCAGAGAGTTAATTTTCAGGAGAGTGAGAGTGAAAGAAAAGGAAAGGGATGCAGGACAGGACAGGCAACCAAGAAAGGTGGAGCATTTCGAAAGTTACTTCTTCCCAAAGAGCTGCAAAGAGATACTTCCTGTTGTTTGGGAGCTGCCTGCACTCAGCCACTCAGGATATTGTCAGGCAGGCTGAATAGAGGGGGTAAGGGAGAGGACATTCATCTGTCTAGTTTCTGCTGCCTCTCCCTTTGGCCAAGATGGCACCATGGGAAGTTAACTACCTTGCAGTCCAGTTTGGGTCATCCAGCTCCTTTGGCAGCCTCTTGGGGAGCCAGTCTGTGTGGTGGCATTTCCTCAAATCTAGAAGAGATGGGAGGAGCCAGAGACTGTGGGCTTGATGTGGTTGGTTTTAAAAGGCTGACTGCATTGCCCTGCATGGATGCATCTGCTGCATTAGTGGTAGAAGTCCAGTAAGCAGATGAAAACTGAAGCAGGTAAGGCTGAGAGACTTAGAAAAGACACACGAGTCTCATATAGATGTGTTTCCACCTTGTACTTCCAATTCATTTCTCTTTTGATGCTTTTTTTTTTTTCATGAATCTCACAGCATTTTAAACTATGGTGCAACTGGTTCAAATGTCTGCCTGTCCTTTACCTGGACCATATGCTTCAACTCAAGCACAGCACATGTCTAAAACCAAATTCATGTAATCCTGTTCTGTTGAAATTTTTCCCTTTCATGAATTTGACCATTTCTTTTCACGGATATGCTAATACCTATAGTCATTCAAAATGTCTATAGTCAGTCTAAAGTTGAAACTTTAGACCTTCAGAGTTATCTCTGATTCTGTCCTTCCTTTCACTTACAGTCAAGGCCCATCACATAAACATATTAGCAATCTCCCAGCAGTGATGAGGACACTCTGGTATGAATTACACAAATTACCTTCAGCAAGTGTATGAATAAAGTGGATGAATCTTCTTGCTTTTCAGTTGTTGCCACATTTGTGCAGGAAATGCTAAGTTTGCTGATGGGGAAGTAGGAGAGAAAACAGTAAATCAGGTACAGTTTTGCAACAAACCAGCCACATCTGAACACAGAAGTTTTCTCTGGGAGGTTGGGGAGCTTAGTTGCTTCACGTCTCCCTTGCTTCTTGCTACCAACACCCCATCACTAGCCATCGTGGTTTGGACTGCAGGCATAATGGAAATAAACCAGGACAACATCAAAAGAGGGTTTTGAAAGGATACTAGATGTATTAATTTGCAATAATTATTTGCTTTTGATGGAAGAATTTCCAAGGTACTTAAGTCGATGGCCTTAGATCTTCAGTCCACTGCCAACATCTTGTAAAATTTCTTACGTTCCTACTAGGTAATTTCTGCCTTCTCCCCCAGAGTGGGAGACAAGTTCTAGGAAGAAACCAAGTAAGTTTCTCCTCCTTACATATATTATACATAACGTGCGGCCGGTCTCAAAAAAAAAGGACAAAAAAAAAAAATACATATAACAGTATGTTTTTCATTACCTCAACTTTTATTAGAGTGAAATTTATTTTTGATATTTTAATTTCAGAAAATTTATTTAGGGAAGTAGCTATGGAAATTCCAATTTCCAGTCTTGGATCAGCTTTAGAAATGTGCTTATTTATGTGCTTCAAATTGACTTATCAACTAATGAACTAAGAGATGATTTTTTTTTGTTTTTTGTTTTTTGGGCTGTGCTTAAAAGTGTCTTGCTGAGTGTAGCTATGGAAATTCCAATTTCCAGTCTTGGATCAGCTTTAGAAATGTGCTTATTTATGTGCTTCAAATTGACTTATCAACTAATGAGCTAAGAGATGATTTTTTTTTGTTTTTTGTTTTTTGGGCTGTGCTTAAAAGTGTCTTGCTGAGATCTTAAAGGTCAGGGCATTTTAGGGTCAAGTTTGTTCCATAAGTTTTCTGTGTAACATATTCACTTCCCATTAAAATCTAATTTTCTCTACTAGTAATGTGTTAAGTTTCTGATCCCTCATGGAAATTTTACTTTGCATGAGCATTACCTCATCCAAATGTATGTTCCCAGTGAATCTATCATCAAGTGGATTTGATGCCTTAATTTTTTCCTTTTGTAGAAAGATGCCTAACTGGTTACTTTTGCAGGCATTGTTAGTGGAATTAGGGGGAGAAAGGGGAATAAAAATGTATGGCAGTTATGAGTGTTAGAACTAAGCACACCTTTTATTGTAGCATCTGATGTTGTAATTTTAGGGTAAACCAAGTAGTCTCTTCAGAATGAAAATGCAGGTAATTGGACTCAATTCATTTATTTAGCACTTGGGTCAAGTCCATGAACTCACAAAGATAACTGTACCATGGATTTTGCTCTCCAGAAAGATAAGAAAGGCATATGGTTTGTCTATTCATTCAATACTTATTGAGCATGTTTTGTCTACTGAGGTAAACTCTGGAGATGCAATGGTACATGGCACAGATCCTTGCAAGTGCTAAATACAAGGCCTGATATTAAGTAATAGGAAGAGAATGAGGAGTAGATAATGTTCATAGGATATAACAGCTACATACATGGGTGGGGGGGAATTAAGAAGGGCTTCATGGAGGAGGCAGCATTTGCTCTGGGACTTAAAGGGTGGGCACGATTGGAAATGTAGGTATGCTAAAGAAGGTTGTCCTCAACAGAGGAAACATCATCGCCGAAGACCTCTCAAACCTTAATATTCACTGATTATGTGATTCCAAGCTTAAGTGATCCAAAGAGGCTCCTTGAATTGTGGTAAACTGAAGCCAGTGGTGTAGGTTCAAAAGAACCAGAGAGAAGATCAACCCCCAGGAGAGTGTACAATTATGGGTGTGTCATATTAGGCCATGTTTCTGAAAAAATTTTCACTGCCTCACTAACTAAATACTCAGGAACTTATATTTTTGGTTTAGAGGCTTTAGGAAAAACTCCGGATGCCTTTTGACGAGAACTGGATAAAGTAGAATCTACATTTTACTGCAAAATTGTTTAAGAAGCAAGCCAGTCTCCATTATCAGCAAGTTCTGAAAGAGAACCTGAAACATGACACCTTGCTCAGCAGCTGACAATGATATTTTTGCTTACATTTTCAACTTGCCTTCAGTTCTGTTTATTGTGATTATACGAATTTACTATCCAGGTAATTTAAACAGCTGGGACACAGAGTGACCAGCAATTGCCCTAATTTAAAGGCACCCTTTGTGCAGTATTAAATTTGCATGTACATTGCCTTCCCAACTAGACTGTCACCTGCTTGAGGCCAATATGATGTCACCTAGTTTTATTTTTCTAAATAGAACCATACAGTCCTATATAGGTAGGGGGAGAGCAAACTTTGAGTGCTATTTGGCAGTGGTGGCACAGGTCTGAAGCTTTTTCTCTAAGCGTTCAAATTTCAGAGAGTACATTCAGAGAGTAAATGTTTTCCTGAGGCTCAGGTAAAGGGGGTGGTTTATGTGTTTTTTTCTCTCTTATTTTCCAGTTAAACCTATGGGAATCTGCAAGTGGAATTGATTAGCCGTACCCAGTGTTTCCTTTGAGGATGAGAATGAATTTGTTTGCTTGAGACTGCATAGAAGTCAGGGATATGTAAATGCAGCAATAAATGGATAACTTTCCCCTTAACCTTGGCCTCCACACAAAACTAACACCATTTTTTGAACTTTGGAAGTTTATTATCGCTTTATTGTTTTTTATTAAAAAGAAATCTAAATGGCATCACATTTAATATAGTTTTATAACCTGTTTTATGTTCTCATAAAATATATCCATATCATTAAATAATCTATAGCATAATTTTAATAACTATGAGTATTTCATTATGTGACTGGATTATACATTTTTCCCCTCAATATGAATACATTATAGTCGTAAAAAATGCTTGCAGTAGGACAAGTAAATATATATGGCTCACTTCATTCAGTGCCCTAAATCTCACTCTCCTTTTCAGAGTTAATTATCACTGCTGTCTTGAAGTTCATTGGTTTGTCATTTTATATATTTTTACACATATATGCACTAATAACGCTTGTTCTTTTAAAAATATAAATTTTGAGTATTGATTAGCTATAAGTAGATAAAAAAGTACATTTCTAAAATACGTTTAAAAGGTGTAAATATAGTAATCCCACTTATGATATTTGTGGGCCCAACCAGCTGGTTTCAGAAATAGAATATTACCAACACCTTGAAAACCAGTTTTTAGTTCTTACCAACTGCCTTCTCTTCTCTGGTTCTCAATGATTATCACTATCTGAAATTTTCTGTAAATCATTGACAAGCTTTGCTTTATAATTTTAAAACATACATTTACAGCCCTGAAAATGTATTTTTAAATTTTATGTGGTTTCAATACTATAGAGGTGGAAACATGTTTTCTAAATGTTCTAGATTAAAATCTCACCTTTCACATTTAAGCGTTTAATCTATATGAAATTGATTTTCATGTATGGCATGAGGCAGAGGTTAAATTTCATTTTTCTAACTATGTAACAAATAGTCTTAGCGTCATTGATTGGAAAGTTATCTTGTTAGTCACCAGAAGACACATCCCCTGGAAGGCTGCCAGGATCTGGTTAGTGAAGATTCCAGGAGTGAAGTTTCCAACAATAGGAGTGACCCCAGTGGCAGCAGCAAATTTCAGCACAGACTGCTGGCCGATGTTCCTGCAGGGCATGGCACTGAAATCAGCCAGGTTTTCCATGGCATGAGCCACCAACAGAAGCTCTTCCTGAGTCTTCTTCAGAGTGTGATGTAGATGCCATCACTTTTCCTATTGTTGCATTTAAAAAATCCAGGTTTTTCCACCTAAGTGGGTTCCTGATGCAAGAAATTTGAGGATATCCTCGTCTTCACCTATAGGACATCAAATGCTTTGGACGTTGTGAAAGTTTCTTTTTAAGCTATGGTAGGAACCCATGACAATGTGGTATAAACTCCTTTCTGGTGGCATGAAAAGACCATACTTTTTGTGTCTTTCCCTTTTTTTAAAATCACTCTTGTCATAAATAAAACTTGTTGGTTTTATTAGTCTTTTTGAAAAGCCAATTTTTGGCTTTGTTGAATCTTTATATTGTATGTATGTTTGTTAATCCATTAATTTCTACTCTTTGTGTTTTCCTCCATTATATTTTTGGGGGGTTTTCTGTTCTTTTGCTAATAGCTAATATCTTAAGGTGAATGTTTAGCTGATTAAATTTTCAGAAATTTTTTTTTTTTTACTATTATCATTTAAGGGTACAAATTTATTTCTAAGAAATTTATCATGTGTATTGTAGTAGCATTTGGTTGTTGTTCCATTCAATTAATTTCATTTTCATTATGGTTATGATTAATTTTTACTCATGGGTTATTTAGAAGTACATTTCTTTATTTTATTTTTATTAGCATATTCATTATTACAAATTGTAATTTTTTGTGTTCCCTTTACCAGACCTCTCACTCCCCTCCCGCTCCCTACCCCCATCTCTAGTATCCTTAGGTTTGTTCTCTCCTTCTGAAAGTTCAATGTATTATTGTGCTTGCTTGCTTCCTTCCTTCCCTCCCTCCCTTCTTTGTTTCTCTCCCATCTTCCTTCTTTTTTAGCACCCAATTAGGGTGAGGACATGCGGTATTTCTCTTTTTGTGTCTGGCTTATTTCACTCAACATAATCTTCTCCAGACTTATCCATGTAGCTGCAAATGGCAGAATTTCATTCTTTTTTTTATAGCTGAGTAGTATTCCATTGTGTATATACACCACATTCTCCTTATCCAATTGTTCATCAATGGACATTTAGGTTGGTTCTGTATCTTGGCTATTGTAAATAAAGCTGTGATGAACATGGGAGTGCAGGTATCCCTTTGATGTGATGATTTCCATTACTTTGGGTACATACCCAGTAGCAGAATTGCTGGATCAAATGGTAGTTCTATCTGTAGTTGTTTGAGAAACATTCATACTGTTTTCTGTAACGGCTGTGCTAATTTATAGTCCCACCAACAGTGCTGAAGAGTTCCCCTTTCCCCTCATCCTTGCCAACATTTGTCTTTTTAGTATTCGGTCTTTTTAGTATTGGCCAGTCTAACTGGGCTGAGATGATATCTCAATGTGGTTTTGATTTGCATTTCCCTGATGATTAGTGATGCTGAGCATTTTTTCTTGCATCTGTTGACCATTTGTATGTCTTCCTTTGAGAAATGTCTATTCATTTCCTTTGCCTATTTTTTAATTCGATTATTTGTTTTTTTACTATATAGTTGTTTAAGTTCCTTATATAGTCTAGCTATTAATCCATTGTCAGATATATAGTTTTCAAATATTTTTTCCACTCCACAGGTTGTCTTTCCACTCCAATAAATTTCTTGGCTGTGCAGATGCTTTTTATTTTTATATAATCTCATTTGTTCATTTTTTCTTTTGTTGCTTACACTTTTGGGCTCTTATTCATATAGTCTTTGCCTAGTCCTACTTCCTGGAGTGTTTCCCTATGTTTTCTTTCAGGTCTTATATTTAAGTCTTTAATCTATTTTGAGTTGATTTGGTATGTGGTGAGAACAACAGGTCCAATTTCATTCTTCTGCATGTGGATGTCCAATTTTTCCAGCACCATCTTTTGAAGAGGTGGTCTTTACCCAATGTATGTTCTTGTTGCCTTTGTCAAAGATCAGTTGGCTGTGAGTATGTCAGTTGATTCTTGGGTTTTCTATTCTGTTTCATTGATCCAAGTGTATGTTTTTATGCCAGTTCCATGCTGTTTTGGTTACAATAGCTTTGTAATACAATTTGAAGTTGGGTAGTGTTATGCCTCCAACTTTATTTGTTTTGCTAAAAATTGCTTTGGCTATTTGTGGTATTTTGTTGTTCCATATGAATGTTGGGATTGCTTTTTCTATTTCTGTGAAGAATGTTATTAGTATTTTGATGGGGACTGCATTGAATTTGTAGATTGCTTTGGGTAGAATGGACATTTTCATGATGTTAATTCTTTGACTCCAAGAGCATAGTTTCCACCTTTTTGTGTCCTCTTTAATTTCTTTCAATAGTGTTTTGTAGTTCTCATTGTAGAGATTTTTCATCTCCTTGGTTAAATTGATTCCTAGGTATTTTATTTTTTTGGCAACTATTGTAAATCGGCTTGCTTTCTTGATTGCTTTTTTCTGCTAGTTCATTATTGGAGTATAAAGATGATGCTGTTTTTCATGTGTTGATTTTGTATCCTGCAACATTACTGAAATTGTTAATCAGATCTAAGAGAATTTTTTGGTGGAGTCTTTAGGTTTTACCTCTACATAAGATCATGGTGTCTGCAAACAGGGACAATTTAACTTTGTCCTTTCCAATCTGGATGCCCTTTATTTCTTTCTCTTGCCTAATTGCTCTGCCTAGTACTTCCAATACTGTGTTAAATAGGAGTGGTGAGAATGGGCATCCTTGACTTGTTCTTCTTCTTAAGGGACTCAGGATGATATAGGCAGAGGGTTTTTTGTATATGGCTTTTATTGTGTTGAGATAATTTTCTTCTATACCTAAGTTGCTGAGAGTCTTTACCATTAAGCCATGTTGAATTTTGTCAAATCTTTTTTCTAGATCTGTTGAAATAATCATATGGTTTTTGTCCTTGATTTTGTTGATGTGATGTATCACAATTATTGACTTGTGCATGTTGAACCATCCTTGCTTCCCTGGGATGAATCCCACTTGATTGTGGTGTATAACCTTTTTTATGTGTTGGTGTATAACCTTTTTTATGTGTTGCTGTATATTGATTGCTAATATTTCGTTCAGGATTTTTGCATCTATGTTCATCAAAGATATTGGCCTGTAATTTTGCTTTTTTGTTGTATCTTTGGTTTGGTATCAGGGTGATGCTGGCCTCATAGAATGAGTATGTGAGGATGGCTTCTGTTCCAATTTTGGGGGGATAGTTTGAAGAGAATTGGTATTAATTCTTCTTTAAAGGTTTAATAGAATTCAGCTGTAAAGCCATCCGGTCCTAGGCTTTTCTTTGTTGGTAGATTGCTGATTATTGCTTCAATTACTTGTTATTGGTCTGTTCAGTTTTTCTATTTCTTCTTGGTTCAGTGTTAGTTGTTAGTATGTGTCCAGAAATTTATGCATGAAAATTTCAGGTTTTCAAATTTTTTGGTGTACAGTTGTTTATAATAATCTGTAATGATTCTTCATATTTCTGTGGTATCAGTTTTAATGTCTCCCTTTTCATATCTGATTTTTGTCATTTGGGTTTTCTCCTTTTTTTTTTTTTTGTTAACCTAGCTAATGGTTTGTCTATTTTATTTACTTCTCAAAAAACCAACTTTTTGTGTCATTGATCTTTTGTATCATTTTTTAGATCTCTATTTCATTTAGTTCTGCTCTGATCTTAATTGTTTCTTTCCATCTACTATTTTAGGATTGGATTGTTGTTATTTTTCTGGTTCTTTGAGGTGTAGCATTAGGTCATTTATTTGAAGTCTTTCTGTTCTTTTGGTGTAAGTGTTTATTGGAATAAATTTCCCTCTTAGTACCGCTTTTGCAGTATCCCACAGTTTTGGTGTGATGTATCTTTATTTTTGTTAGTTTCAAGAAATTTTTTGATTTCCTGTTTAAATTTTTCTTGGACCCATACATCATTCATGAGCTTGTTTTTTAATTTCCATGCACTTGTATAGTTTCCAGAGTTTTGCTTGTTATTTATTTCCAGTTTTAATCTATTGGGGTCTGAAAAGATACTTGGAATGATTTTGATTTTTTAAATTTGCTGAGACTTGATTTGTGACCTTACATGTGGTCTATACTGGAGAATGTTCCATGTGCTGATGAGAAGAATGTATATTCGGTAGTTGTTGGATGAGATATTCCGTAGATATCTGCCAGGTCCAATAGGTCTATGTTTCTTTGTTGAATCGTTGCCTGGAATATCTGTCCAATGCTGAGAGGGGTGTTCAGGTCACCCACTATTATCGCATTAGGGTCTATCTCTTTTTTAGGTCTAAGAGTTTTTGCTTTACATATCTGCGTGTTCTACTGTTGGGTGCATACATATTTAGGATTTTTATGTCTTCTCACTGGATAGATCCCTTCATCATTATATAATGGCCTTTGTCTCTTTTTATGGTTTTTGGTGTGAAGCCTATTTTATCTGGTGTAAGAATAGCTACTCCTGTTCACTTTTGGTTTCTGGTTTCTGGTATATCTTTTTTCATCCCTTCACTTTTAGGCTGTGTGTGTGTGTTTTACAGGTGAGGAGAGTCTCTTGAAGACAGCATATAGTTGGGTCTAGCTTTTTAATCCAATCAGTCAGTGTCTTTTGAATGGGGATTTAAATCCATATAAATTTAGGGTTGTTATTGACAGGTGTTGCTTTATTCTTGCCATTTTATTGCTTTTTGTTTAGATGTTTTAAATATCTTTTGTTCCTTTCTTACCCTTTTATTTTTCATCTACAATGTTGGTGGGATTTTTGAGGTAGCATGATTTAGCTTCTTTCTCTTTATCATTTGAAGTTTTGTTTTAATGGGGGATTTTGCTGTTCCTTGTGTATCTGAGCTTGTAATTATTGTTTTTTTAGAATCCAGATGCAGGACTTCCTTGAGAATTTTTTGCAGGGCTGGCTATGAGGTGGTGAACTCTCACAATTATTTTTTTGTCTGGGAAATATGCTATTTCTCCCTCATTTCTGAAGGATAGCCTTGCTGTGTATGGATTTTTTGGCTTGCTTTTTTTTTTCTTTTAGTATGTTGGATATATCATTCCATATTCTTCTGACCTGTAAGGTTTCAGTTGAGAAGTCTGCTGTTAGTTTGATGGAGTTTTCCTTATACGTGATTTGATGCTTTTCTCTTGCTGCTTTTAGAATTCTCTCTTTGTCTTTGAGCTTTGCCGGCTTGACTATTATGTGTCTTGGAGAGGATCTTTCTGGATTTAATCTGTTTGGGGATCTTTGGGCTTCCTGGATATGAAGGTGTGCATCTCTCCCTATACCTGAGAAATTTTCTGTTATTATATCCTTGAATAGGTTTTCAATACCTTTTCCTTTCTCCTCCCCTTCTGGAATACCCATAATTTGGGTGTTTGTATGCTTGAGGTTATCTGCTAGCTCTCTTAGATTTCATTCATTTTTATGAGTTCTTTTTTCCTTTTTTTTTTGTATGCCTGGGTTATTTCAAAAAGACCATCTTTGAGATCTGAAATTCTTTCTTCCGCTTGCTCTAGCCTGCTGATCAAGCTCTCTGTTGTGTTTTTTATTTCATTGAGTGAATCCCAGAGTTCTTGGAGTTCTTCTACATTTTTTAAAGGTATTAATAATCTCTTTGTAAGTTTCCTCCTTCATATCCTGGATATTTTTCTTTGTTACATTGTGTTCTCTTGTTGAGTCTTCTCTTATCTCTTTGAGTTTTCTTAAGATAATTGCTCAAATTCCTTTTCAGAATTTTCGAGGGTTTCCTGCTCTATGGGGTCTGTTATTTGAGAATTACTGTATACTTTAGGTGGTGCCATATCTTCTTGTTTAGTTGTAGCTCTAGTACTTTTTTTGTTGATGTTTGGTCATCTGGTAGAGCACTTGTTTCTTCTGTTACTTTGGAGTGGACTATGAGATGAAAGATTTCCTCCTGTATTTGTAGGCTCTACTGGTGACTCTTCTTGTATTGATTCAGTCAAGTATGTGGTCGGCTTCCTGTAGGGTGACCATGGCTGGTATTGTGGTGAGCCACACTTGCAGTGGCAGTGGGTGTCACAGTAGCAGTGATAGACCACCTTGACTTCTGCTTGGGCCATGGGTGGGCCTTTCCAGGGCTTCGGTCTGGGCCCCGTGGTGGTGACACATGGGATGGCACTCACCTCAGCTCCTCCTCATGTTGGAGTGGGCCTTTCCATGGCTTGAGTTTGGACCATGGTGGCAGCTCACAAGATGGCATTCACCTTGGCCAAAGTACATTTCTTATTTTCAAAAGCTTGGAGTGTGTTTTAGTTGTATTTTTGTAACTTGAGAGTGTGTTTGGAAGTTCTAGTAGGTGAGTGTAGCTATTCATATACCCTTGGCTGAAGAACAATCCTCTTGTTATCAAGGAAGGTCATCCTCTTTGACCCAGGGAACACACATGGAACAGTAGGAAGAAGAGGATACCTCTCTAACCAGCCAGATTAGCTGAATCAACCCTGGCAATCAAAGGGATAACAGATGTCACAGCTAGATTGCTTTCACATCCTAGTTGTATTTTTGTTATTAATATCTAATTTATTTAAATTGAGGTCTTAGTGAATAATCTATATGATACAGTGTTTTGGAATTTTCAACACTTGCAATAATCAAATTTTGTAAATGTTTTATGTTTCCTTGAAATAATGTTTGTTGTTTACTTCTTGGTAAACTGTTCTTGATATAATTTTTCTATTATATCAAGCTTATTAATTGTGTTTGTGGTAGAGATTGGTTAAACGTTTAATAATCCTATTTCCTTTTATTGGGTACAGTGGAAGACTACAGTTCCAAATCTTTCTTCAGTTAGATTGGGAACCTATGATAGCATTCTGTCCATGAAGAATATGGGCAGAAATAATATAAGGCACTTTTTGTCTTGGCCTTTACAATGTTATGAAAGTTCTATTAGTTTGAAGGTAATATTACTTTTCTTCTGCTTGTAACACATCCTTCTTTAATAAATTTTCTTTAATAAAGTTCTCTTAGAGAACTTTAAGTGCTCTCAGGTTTTGCTTGTTTGTTTATAACTCTCATCATTGTGTTAGAAATATACTCTGATGAGGTATCCAACTCTAGACTGAAGGATTTGTTTACAGGAATTATGGATTAGATTGTACAAGACCAATCTTCTCTCTGAGAACAAGTAAAAGAAGCTGGGTGAAATATGCAATGTCTGTTTGAAGGCATTGCAGAGGTACTGAAGCAGCCGGTGTTAGTAGTCAAGATCCTGAAAAGGAGGAAATTGAATTGAGGTGAGCTAAACATTACTCACTGCTTTTCTTCTCAAAGCTTTTTACTATTCTTAGTGCTGCAAAGCGAAGAAGTTGAGCAGAGCTTTTGTTAGTCTTACAGTTTGGGAATATAAAAATTGTAATTTTTGTTAGGATATTCACTAAAAAAATAGTAAATGACTGTGCCACTAACAAGCTAATATTAAAAAAAAGTGGGAAATATTTTGTTAATCCAAGGAAGGCAGGAAACAAGTAAAAGAGGAACATAAAACATGTGGAACAATAAAAATAAATAGTCATGTAGATTTAAAATAAAATGTCACTATTTACATTAAATGTAAATAGACTAGCTATCCCAATAATAGATGAATAATATACTAAAAAGTAAAAACAGAACTCAAATATTTTCTGTTGTCAGATTTAATAATATGTAGGCACTGTACCTGTATATTTACTATACTTTTATTTTATTTATCTTACTTGAGATCCAGTAGCCTTCCTATAACTATTAACTATTGTAGTTTTGCAATTTCTTGCCCACTATCCCTTTAAATGTTTCCTTTGTTTAATTTTTTATCTTTTTCCATATATATTTAAATAAATATATATTTTACTATAATATATATTTATATAAATATATTTCACTATATATTTATTTAAATATATATAATATAATTAAATATATATAATTATATCATATAATATATTATATAATTAGATATATAATATATATCCTACTTTATTCTTCATGTCTCTTAGCCTTTTATCATATTTTCTATTTGTCTATTTATAGTTGCGCATTATAGAAAGTTTAAAATAAACACTCTACTTAATTTCATTTTTGGCTGTATCTAATATGTTGTGTATTTACTATTTTAAATATTATAGATTTTATTTCTAAATTTTTAGCTTTTTATTTTGCAAGACTGGCTCTTTTGTTTTTAATAATCTCTTTTTCTCTAATCATACATTAAATTCCACATTTTATTTTTTTAAATGTATTAATCCTATTTAAGCTCTATTTCTAAACTGATAATTTCAATACCTGAGGTCATTGTGAGTCTCAGTAACTTTGTGTTGGGTTGAACTGTGTCCCCCTCTCTCTTTCCCTCTCCACCAAAATGTATGTGCTTCCTGGAATTTCAGAATGTGATCTTACTTGGAAATAGGGTCTTGTAGGTATAATTACTTAAGATAAGGTCATAGGTAGGATGGGCCCTAAATATAATGTGACTGATGTCTTTATGAGAAGAGAAGAGACACACACACAGAGAAGATGTGAAGACTAACACATGAGAAGGATGCTGTGTAAGATGGAGGCAGAGACTGGATGCATCTACAAGCCAAGAAATGCCAAGATTTGCTGGCAACCACCAGAAGCCAGGAGAGAGGCATGGAACAGATCCTCCCCAAGAACCTTCAGAGAGACATGGCCCTGCTGACACCTTGGTTTCAAACTTATAGCCTGCAGAACTGAGAAAGAAGTAATTTCTGTCATTTTAAGCCACCAAGTTTGTGGTACTTCATTATAGCAGTTCTTGGAAACTAATACAAACCTCATCTGTTAAATGAATAATACTGACCCGTTCAAAGAGATAATAAGAGGATTAAATAAGATAATGTATATAAAACACTTACCTTGTCAGTCTAGAATAAATGCTAGATAAATGTCACCTTTTTGGATTTGTTTATTTCTGCAACAGTCTTGGATCCTTTTATTCACAGTGCACACTCATACACATATACACAACACGTACACATCCAGATAGCTTCACATATACATCTTGCATATAGAGTCACATACACCTGACTGTAATTACCCTTCATTCAGTCCTTATTCAAGCCTCTCCATATGATCTGAGCTATAAACCCATTGAGGTTTTCCCATATATTTTGAAACTGTACTTATTTGATAACTTCTCAATTTCAAAATAGATTTCATGAAATAGAACATTAAGATTTTCTCTTTAAATAAGAGAATAACATTTTTTATTATTGATTATACATATTCATGAGGTACAAATCTGACTGTCACCACCTGTGTCCAAGATGTGATGATCAGATCAATACTATCAGTATGCCCATTACCACAAATTGCAGTTATTCCCTGTATCCTCCACCCAATCCCTCACCAACCTCCCTTTCTCTCCACCCCTCCATCCCTGGCAACCGTAGGTCTGTTCTCTCCCTCTGCAAGTCCAAAGCACCACTGTGGACTTTCTTTCCTTCTTTCTTTCTTAGCTACCACTTATGAGTGAGGATATGTGGTATTTTTTCCCTCTGTGCCTGGCTTATTTCACTTAACAAAATTTTCTCCAAGCTCATCCATGTCTTGTTGTAATAAAAATCTAGAAATAGTGAGATGTGCTAGAGGGAAAAAAGTTTCATTAATAGTTAGCACTCTCTTGGTTATTTTTCATTACTCAGAAAAATCTTGTTGCAAACTCTTTTTTCAGAATCCAAAAACAAAACAAACAAAAAAGAGCTACAGTGGTTTGTATTATGGTGTTGCTTACTTGGGACCATTCTGAAAGCAACAATCTCACTTCATGTCAGGAGTCTATCCAGTAGTTTAGCTTAGCCATTTGAGCCAAAACCTTGAAGAAAGGTATAGAGTTCTACAAGGAAAGTTAAATTTAATCTTCTGAATCCCAACATATTAAATTTCCTGTGTATCAAAAATAAAAGTGTGTTTTGAAATAAATTCTAACATGAATGAATGGATATTCAGACTGAATGATGCTATTTTTAGAAACTGGCTTTTTTACTCATTGTGGATTTTAGTGAGCAAAGCGTGAAGAAAACTCAGTGTGCTGTCATGGGGTGTAAGTACTTCTACATGTTCCACTTCTTTGAATATGTTCTTGTACTTCGAGGATAATTCTAGATTTGGTATATGAAATATACCAAAAAGAATAAAGTTCTAGGCTGGGCAATAACATCTTAATTAGAGAAAGATCTAGAAGAACTGTCTTTTTAGTTACATATCAAGAGCATATTTTTTCTCCTTTTAAGGGTTCAATATCATGATGTGATTATATGGTATAGTTATGTGCTATAGCTCAATTTACATAGTGATAACACTATATATAATGAGGTTAATCTAAAAAAATGCTTCAGTTATACTTTAATGAATCAGATCAACTAATATTCACAAAGAATCTTTTACATGATGGTGGAATAAAAGACTCTTTACTTGTAAATGTATAAGACTCTTGCAAATTCATTCACTTATACACTTATTAAAAATATTTATTGCATGCTCATGATAGAACCTGTGCTAGGTGCAGAAATATAGATGGGGAAAGAGATAATGTACAAATGAAGTAAGTAAAATATAAGTATGTTAGATAATGATCAGTGATTCTGCGGAAAATAAATTTGAGAAGGAGATTGAGGAGTCTAGGAGCATATTGGAATTTTAAAAAAGATGGTCAGGGAAGGCCTTACTGAGGGGTGTCAACTGAGCTAACAACTGAAGGAGGGGAAGGCACACTCACATGAAGTTGTTGAGGGGGAGTTAGGATTTGTAAGACTGAATCACAGGGAAAAAGCCTGGGCTAGAAATAGATCACATAAACTTATTTAGAAAAACTTATTAGAGCATCCTTTGTTTTTAAGAATTTCATGTTTATTAACAGAAGATATGAAACTCTCGGACAACAATATAAAATTTTCAGTTTATTCTGAAGCTCTTTCTCTACCACTTTCTATTTGTTCTAGAACTAGTTGTAGTAATTTAGCCGGAGATTTTGATCACAAAGTGCTTAGATTTATTGGGGTCAGTGTGCCTTCATACATTAAATGTATAATAGTGTTATGGCTTGAGGTGTAGCCTACATTTTGTAGTCTTGAAAACATTGTGTAGTGCCCTGGTCCACTGAAAATGGCAGGAAACTTACTGTAATTGTCACTTCAGAATGTCCAGTTGCAAAATGAAAGGTTTAAATTAAAAGGCTTTTACAAGGATACTTTTAGTTCTAACATCTCATAAATATATAATATTTGCCTTAATTCCTTTGCAGAATGTTTTAAATTGTGAACACATTGCCTAATTCAGCAGATTTTCCATAAAGATTATTTTTTTTTTGCTCTTTTTAGCAATGGATCTTCATTATGCACTTTTCATACAGGGCTTTTCTCATTGAGAAAATGTATTTACAAAATTGACTTTGGGCTTAGGGAAAAAAGGGTGCTGTATAAGATGACCTTAGAGTATTTCATAAGGTGTTTATGATATTTTGTTTTGTTCCCTGTCATATTTAAACCAGAATTAATGTAAACTTAACCTGTTTTTGAATCCTAGACATTCGTTAAATTTAGAAAGATTTTAGAATTTTGAGGTCTTGAAAATAAGTATTATCTTCTCGTTTATTCCAGTTGTTATCATTGTTGAGGCAGTCCCCACTGTCAACTTCTTAAATCCCATTTGGCAGACTGTAATCTTTCTGTTTTGTCTGTTTCTCCTTTCCCTCAACTCTCTTTCTCTATCATTAAAATGTTGAGAGCATGTATGCTTGCTGAGATTCAGAAGTGTAGTTTTTTAAAATTAGTCTCTGGTTATTGATTTTCTTTGTTATCATTAATACATCAGCTGAATGATGAGATTCTCTCTCTAACAAGTAGTATATATCACCAGTTGAATCAGGAGAAGCAATGTTCAGGAAAACCTAGGTGACTCACCTAGCATTGTGGTGGCCAGTCACATGTGACTCACCTAGGATTGTGGTGGCCAGTCATATGCTTTTAAAGCCTGTCAGGAAGTTTGTATTCCAGAAAGGGTTGAGAACAAGGAAGCAATGTCTCTTAAACCACTAATGAAGGCAGGAGGCTAATTTAACAGTTTGGCATATGATGAGTGCTTAATAAGTACTAGGTGAACTAAATGAATAGCATATTTTATGTATTTTTTATCCACTCTGCAATAAAAAGTATCAGGGAAAACTTTTTAAATATATATTGCTTGTGACTCTATTGAATATAATTTGGTAGAGGAAGTAATTTTAATTTATTTGAAACTTTGCGTTCACATAGCGTTTGTGGTAATGACCACAGAATGTTTTCTCCATAATGAATCCTGAGATATGGAACAAATGAGGTGGACTCCCAAGCTGACAAACTGAGACGGAGAGGTGGAGATGCTTTCCAGTCTCTGGATTCTGCAACCAAAATAGACTCATACAAGAATAAGAATAATAATGAAAACACAGAACCACCCTGTCATGGCATATATGCTTGAGTCGAAATAGGAGGAGAAAACCTTTCAGAACGGATACAGGCTCCTGAGCTGGGGTGGAGGGAGGCGAGGGCTTTTGCCACACCCCCTTGACATCTGCACCCAGCCCAGCAAGAACCAAGCCACCGCTGGAAGCCACCGGACTCCCCTGTGGGAATGTGGGGGGTGCCACAGGCCTCAGTCCTACCCCTCCTCCTCCTTCCTCCTTCTTCCATCCCATTTCCTTCCCCTTTCCTCTCTCCCCCTCCCTCCAAACTGCTCTACAACATCGTAGAATGTAAAAAATAATATTAATAAAATAAAAAAAATGTGCTGAGATGTAAAAATACCAGGAGATGAAGATAATGATGATAACAATAATATAACTAGTATTGGTCAACTGCTTACTAGGTACTAGGCACTAGATAAAGAATTTTCTGCAGATTCGTTCATCTAATTCTCACAACAAACTTGTTAGGGAGGTACCATTGTTACCCTCTTCAGTGAGGCTTAGGGACATAGAAAACCCTTCCTGTGGCTCTATAGCTAGGAAAAAGTAGAGCTGGAATCACAGGGAGTGTAGTTCTAGAACCTATATGCATATTCACTATATTACGTTGAGATTTGTGACGTAAGAAAGAGTTCTGGAAAACTACAAAGGGAAGAGTAAAATTAACTTATACGAATTAATACTTGCATTGAAAGCAATGAAGAACAGAATTGATAGTGTTAAAAATTGGAATCAGTAATGTGGAAGACCCCTTGAAACTATTACTACCAAAAGAAAAAAGATAAAATATTAAAGGGCATGATGATAGATGCAGAGATCAGATAATGGAAATTCAGCCTAAGAATTGCATGTACTTCTGAGGAAAAAATCGCAACTGAGACACAGAGTATAAAGAAAGACATACTTGAGGCAGACATTTTTTTAATGTGTGAAAAGACCCAGAGATGCAAATCAAAAGGACTAGTCGAATTCCAGAAAAAGATCAATAAAGATATTATAATATTTTGGATTTACAATGATTTTTTTCAAAAGGCTCCTACAAACATTTTGGTATTAAACTCAAGCTGACTTCAAAATTCATCACTTCAACACTAAATATGAGAAAACCATGGAGTAATCTCTCCACGAGAGGGTTATTTATATGTGATGGCAACAGAGAGATATTGTCAGATTCTCCGAGGTTCAAAAAATAAACTAAGTACACCCTCTTGAAAAATTACTTGAAGATATACATTAACTCATCAATACAAGATATTAAAGTGGATGAAGTCATGGACTGAACATACAAGCATTTTTCTGCCTTCTAGAAATATGTTCAAAATAAATCGCAATGCAGAACATAATACATATGAAAATATGTTCATTACAATATTGTATGTTATAGTCAAAAGTTGGGAATAGCCAAAGATAATTCATCGAAGACGATGAGATATCATCCAGTCATCTAAATGATCAGTACAAAGAGATTTAAATGATGTAGGAAAAATCCTTTCCCAGTTTTTATTTGGTCTGATCTCAGTTATGTAAGGACAAAATCTTTGAGCAATTACTAGAGGGAAATAGTTCATTTTAGTTATGTCTGGAGTCAGGGAATTATGGATAATGTTTGCTTCTTTATTTTTCTTTGTTTTTCATAAAGAATTTGCAATAAATATATAAGACAACATACAAGAGCGAAAAGATAAAACAGGAGTAGGGATTGGTACTTTCAAAATTAGCTTGGGTTTATTTTAGGAAACCAGGCGTTTACACATTGACCAGGGTTGTCGTCTCATTGGAACCTTTTCAAACAACGTGTGAAAGTATAAGTAATACAGATGTTCCACAGGCCTCAGGTCACATGCCCGAAAGACCTTTGGAGTAAAGTTAGCTTTGGCCACAAAACTTGGAAAAAAAATAGTTTAAAATTTCTTTTTTCTCTTTTTCTTCCTCCATGCTTCATTTTTTTCCTTCTAACTGGATTGGAACTTTCCCTGTAGTTTCCTTCAGCCTTGCAATTTCTTCAAACCGTTTAGAGGCTAACATCTCAAATAACAGGGAGATCCCAATAGTTAACTTCACAATAACTTTCTCAAAGGTAAAATGTGCTTTTATCCAGTCATCGGAATTGGTCCACTTTCAACAGAAATATTTCCTTTCTGTGATATTTACATAACAAAAATTTGCTGTTTAATCAGAAATATTTTTCAAATGTACCAGTTTATATTCCTTTTCCTAAAATACTTATGTAAAAAATTTATCATTTTAACAAAGTATGCCAACGCATCTGCTTTTCCCAGAAATACTGAAAAGGATTTGTTGAAATGCCCTGTTATTCCAATCCTACCTCACACATAAAAGGTTCATAAAACATAATGACTGGGTGGAGGTCAGCAGTAGAGGAAACCAAACGTCGCTTCGTCCTTTATGTTGATCTCTAGTGCCTTTGGGACATATATGATTAAACAAAGTGAATTCTGGAATTAAAAAAAACCCAGTATTTTCTGAATATCTTTCAATAATTTCTCAGTTTCTACTATTTGTTTGAACTGTTTCTTTACATTTCTTCCCTAATACTATCTTTGCCATGGATAGTTTTTCCTCCTTCTTATCTATCTTGCAGGAAGTGTCTGGTTTTGTATTTCATTGTATTTCTCTTCCTGTGTGCCTCCTGACCTCACATCTTTCCTTTCCTCCTCAACCCAGGAATCCCATGTATCAACAGTTAGCAGGAACATTAAAACAGTGACTTGACTTGATGCTTTTAATGAAACCCACCATCAAACTATCAAGGCAATTAATTCATGGTGCTATGTAATTTGTTTACACATATGCCATGTTAAAGCAAAAACAAAAGCAAAACTTAAGCACTATATAAGGGTCTTTTTGAGGGATTGGAAGAGTTTATTTTTAAATACTTGCTTTATTGTCCATGAAAGTAATAAATTGGTATCAGTTGTTTTTGTAGTCTTTTCAGACCAGTCTCAATATTATTACCAGTTTCAGAAGTCTTGTGATTTGCATAACACTGAGACTTAAAGTTGATATTACCTGCTTTATTGAGGCAGAATAGTATAGGGGCTAAATTCATGCACTTAGGAGCCAAATTGCTTAGGTTTCAATCAGTCTTCCTTTTCTGCTTTCTACTTGTATGAACTTGATCCAGTTATTTACCAATCTGTATCTGTTTTTTTGGTTATAAAATGACAGTAATAGTTTACACTTTATGAGTAATTAATGTAAGGCACTTAGAAGAGTGCCTGGCACATGTTAAGTTATATGTGTTCAATATTGTTTTTTAAAATAATTTTTATTAAAATCAGGATTTTCCTAGAATGCCCCGGTAATTAAAATTGAATTAATTAATTCAATCAATTTAACTAAGTTAAATTAATTAGTTTAACTAAGTTAAATTAGTTAAATTTACTAATCTCAACAAAGAAGTTGTTGAGAGTGATAATACTCAAACTTTATATTGAGAATTATATTATATAATGAAAATTATATAAATTTAACAGTCATAATAGTTAACACTGTTGTGTGCTACCTACTTACCACTTTTTAAATCTTCTCCTTACAGAAGTGCTTTGATTTATTTACTCTGCACTGATTCACTCACTTGAAATACACAGCTGTTTTTACAGGCAGAATTAGAGGAGCAGGTGCCACAAACAAAGATTTAATAATATGTAGGCACTGTACCTGTATATTTACTATACTTGGAATTTGCTGACATCCAAAACCAACTACACTAAAGGCAACTCTGAGGACATCTAGATTAAGTGTTTATTTTGCTGGAAATATCTAGTTGTTCTAGAGTCTATATAGGATATTTGGGTTATGATTTTGGCCAGGTGACCACCACCGGGGAAGAGTATATAAAGCCCCTCAGTAGGTCTTCAAGCTTACCATACTGTCACAAGTTCATAAAGATAAAGGACTGATCATTTGGGAGCTATGAGGTCAGATGGCTGGGATG
This sequence comes from Galeopterus variegatus, assembly GCF_000696425.1. NCBI lineage: Eukaryota > Metazoa > Chordata > Mammalia > Dermoptera > Cynocephalidae > Galeopterus > Galeopterus variegatus. The sequence goes on from NW_007727532.1 coordinate 355,579, forward strand.
CAACTGCACTGTCACGCTGTGTAAACTCGAGTCGACCATCCTGCAGATTCTTGGCCATTTCTTGTTATATGTACTTTACTGTGTGCCAACTACTTACCACTTATTGTGTGCTAACAACAATTCTATAAGTTTATTTCATTTTACAGTTATTTAAATAGACACAGAAAAGAAAGGAGCTTGTTGGGGGTCAAAAGGCCAGTCAATGGCCTCAGAGAGGTAGATTGTCCTGATGACCACATTTAAAGCACATCTGAACCACGATCCTCCTATTCTGGGACTTTTACCTGATTTATATGAATCACTTGAAACCCTCATTTATTAATTTATTTAGTTATTTACTTTTGCCTCCCCGATACTATCTTGTAAGTCACATAAGAGCAGAAAATGTTTGGGAAATGAGTCTGGATTCTGTTTTTTCCTTGCTGTTTACTTCCTTACTGCTCCTTTCCTGATTTTGGTGATAGAAGTCAATTCTATGTGACTTCATTTCCTGTATTTATAACTCAGATCACTATTTTTTAAGTTTTTGCTGTAATTGCTAAATTACATTTAAAAAACCCCTTAAATTTGTTTATATACTTGTAGAGAAAGAATGGTAAAACATGGATGAAAAGGGTTATTATATGGAAATACCTGTTCAACATTTGATGGATAACTCTCTGCTTAGTGAGAACTTAGTTTGATAAATTTATAGCATTGAGGAGTGTGAATGTTATTTATTTTACCTGAGACTTTCTTTTAAGTAACATTCAATCTGTATTAAAAGGTGGCACAATGAGTGAGACTCTTTAATTTCTTTCCATATGGCATTCAAATAGAGTTCAAAAAGTAAAACATAAAAATGAACAACCCAATTTAAAAATGGGCAAAAGATTGAAATACACATTACCAAAGAAAATTTACAGATGGCAAATAAGCACTTGAAAAAGATATTCAACATCATGTGCCTTTAGGGGATTGCAGATTATAACAACAATAAGATATGACTACACCGTTATTAGAATGGCCAAAATTAAAAAAACTGACAACACCAAATGCTGACGAGGATGTACAACAACAGGAGTTCTCATGTATTGCTGGAATGCAAATGGTATAGTCACTTTGGAAGACAGTGTAGTTTCTTATAAAACTAAACATTCCTCTACCATATGATACAGCAATTATGCTCCTTGGTATTTACTCAAATGAGTCGAACGTTTATGTCCACATAAAAACCTGCACACAGATGTTTATAGTAGCTTTATTCATAATAACCCAAACTTGGAAGCAAACAAGATATCCTTTTGTAGATGAATGTATAAATAAACTATGCGACACATTCAGATACTGGAATATTACTTGGCACTGAAAAGAAATGAACTATCACATTAGTAAAAAAGGCATAGAGGAACCTTAAATGTGCATTACTAAGTGAAAGAAGCCACTTGAAAAGCCTGCATTTCTGTATTACTCCATCTGTATGAAATCAAGGAAAGGGAAAAATTCACCAGCAAAATGATGGACACAGTAAAAAGTTCAGTGGTTACCAGAAGTCGGAGGGAAGGAGGGATGAATAGGCAGAGCACAAAAGATTTTTAGGGCAGAGAAACTACTCTGTATGATACTATAATGGTGGATACATGCCATTATAGGTTTGTCAAAACCCATAGAATGTACAACATCAAGAATGAACCCTAATGTAAGATATGAACTTTGGGTGATAATGGTGTTCTAATGTAGTGTCATCAATTATAGTAAATGTACCACTCTGGTGCAGGATTTTGATACTTGGGGAGGCTGTGCACAGCAAAATGTCAACTAGGTAGGTCTATATTTTTGAGATGACACATAGTTACTAAGGGACCATAGTGTCACCAGGCTATGATACTGGCCAAATATTTTTCAACCTAGTGCATTGAAGAAATTTTTATTTCTTACAGGCCTGAATCTCCAAATTTATAAAGGAAGTCAATCATAAAAATTATATATGACTGTGTGTTTACATATCTGTATAGAACTTTATAATTTGATTTATTTTGAAAAGTTGTATAAAATTGGGTAAATCAAATGTTTTGTCCCATATTTTAAAAATGATCAAAATCTATATACATTGAGTATTTCTATAATTGAATAGTTGATTGATGCTTCACATATGGATTCACCATGAAGATAATAGCAAGAAATGTATTTTTTTGAAAAGCAATGGTTCTTACACCTGAAGGACTTTTTCAAATACAAATTACTGGGTTCCACCCCTAGAGTTTCTGATTCAGTAGGTTTGGGAGTGGAGCCTAGAAATTTGTGTTTCTTAATTTGTGTTTCTAACAAGGTGTTGCTGAAACTGCTAGTGCAGGATCTCACTTTGCAAACTACTGAGCTGCAAGTATAATGTTGGAAAAATTGATTCCCCATCCATGGTGTTATTTAATCTTTATCACAACCCTGACCAATAGGTATCACTATTCTTGTTTTATTCAATTGAATTCTGAACCTCAGAGGGTTAAATATATTTCCCAAGCTCACTCAAATGATGTGACAACAAGGTGTTGCTGAAACTGCTGGTGCAGGATCTCACTTTGCAAACTACTGAGCTGCAATTATAATGTTGGAAAAATTGATTCCCCATCCATGGTGTTATTTAATCTTTATCACAACCCTGACCAATAGGTATCACTATTCTTGTTTTATTCAATTGAATTCTGAACCTCAGAGGGTTAAATATATTTCCCAAGCTCACTCAAATGATGTGACAAAAAGAACAAAAGGGAATTTTTTACTGGTACCTACAGTTTTCTGTTATCCCTTCTTTGATATCTGGAATTACCCTAATACTGTGTTTGTGCTTTATTTCTGAAGGAGGAGTTTCAGTCTACATATTATTTCCTCCATTATTTACAGCAAATGCTATATTTATGATTGACTCAGGCATTTTCATTATTTCTTCATTAATTTATGAAATGTTGTTTGTGAGTTGAATAAAAGGCTTTAATGTACAAGAGTAGGCAGAATTAATTTTCAGAGAGGGTGTGGATGACATTTTTATTTCTTATTTTAGACACAGTGGCATATGGCCTGATGCCACATTTTCAATTATTACTACACTCTCTTTATTACTGACTATGCACTCGAGTCTCAGAGGCTGAAGCAAAAGAAATTTGGAGGCTGAAATTGAAGTAACATTTATTTAGAAATGGCATTCAAATAGAGTTCAAAAAGTAAAACATAAAAATGAACAACCCAATTTAAAAATGGGCAAAAGATTGAAATACACATTACCAAAGAAAATTTACAGATGGCAAATATACATATACACATATATATATATATATATTCATATTTATTTCCAGGCAATCTGCCTACTTTTGTTCTGGTCTTTCCATTTTTTTTTTCCCTCCTTCACTGCTTGAGTCCAACACAAACGGTTCCCTTTCAACACAGAGTTCTGCTCATTATTTAAGATGGAAATAAGGCTAGAAAGGCATTTTTTCATGCTATTTCTAGGATACCTCAAATTCAGCTCTGCCTCTAGGCCAATTCTTATGGAAAACCCAACCAACTGCTTCTGGAAAACCTAACCAGTGTCTTCAGCAAAAGAAGTTTTAGATTCTGTGGCTCTTTTACCATCTTCTCCAGTTAATAACAAATTGGTTGGACTGTATTACCTTTATAAGACTATTGTAGCAGCAAATTTTATGGAATAACTCAACCATAATTACAAAGAAAAACCAACATAGCAATAAAGCAATTTTAAAGAGTATTTCTCATTTAGCCCAAATTTCTATTCTCGGAAAATGGTCATCCTAAACCCAAGAAGGGTGAGCACTGGCAGGAGAAAAACAACAGGCTGCTTCTGATGTGTTCCTTAAACAGTTACTCTCTTCACAGGAGAGCTTGATTCTAGGCTATAAAAATGCACCCTCAAATGTTATGGGGACACAAGCCTTTCCAGAGTGGTGAGGGTGTAGAATGTGATTCCACACAATGGATCTTCCAGGAGTATAAGTGTGTGATTTTCCTTTTTATGTGAGGTCCCCGCTTGCCTTTTGAAGGCTTAGAGTTTGGATATAGACACAAAAGCACAGAGCTCACTATTAAATCTGAAACTTTAGTCTCCAAACAGCTTAACTTACCTCCCATTTGGTCTGGAGAGGCAGTGAGAGCATTGGCACCTTGTTCTTTCATCATTGGCTTGTCCAAAGTTCATGACTAATTGCTTAAAAAAATACACAGTCACTCTCTTAATGTATTTAGCTATTTTTCCTCTTTATTATTCCGATAAACCTTTATTAAACACCTCCTTTATTTATGGTTCACATTATTAACATGTTTTTCATCATCATACCACTGAAGTTTAAGTTTGAAATTTCTTGGTCTACATTAACTTTAAAATAAGCTTACATTGTCTTCTTGACGAAATAGCCATTTCTTGTCTTGACTTGACATCTCATAATATATTTAAAGTTTTTATATCTGTTTTCAAAAATTTTCTACATTTTAATAAGTTCTCCCACAGAATTAACTATGCTAAGATGCAGAGATATGTCTGTTCTAGCAATATGAAAAATAAAACTAAACTTGAGGCTTCTCTATGTTACTCTCTTGGTGCTTTGTAATTATTACATGAACTTATACAAGAATAAAACAATAATTTATCCTGAATGCTCTAGTGTTGAAACCTATACTTTGTCTCAATTTCCAAAATTCCCTTGGTATTGAAGCTCCCATGGCAGAGAAGGGGGAAAGAGCATGTAGCTTGGTGGCTAAGGACATGGGTTATAGTGCCAGACTTTTACTTCTTGAAAGTAAAAAAAAAAAAAAAAGTAAGTAGCTATGTGACCTTTGAATTTTTTTTTACTATTTTATTTTATTATTTTAAAATATTTATTTATTTTTATTTTAAAATATTTAACTGACAGATGAAGATCGAATATATTCAAGGTGTACGATGTGATGATTTGATGTATGTGTACATCGTGTAATGATTATCACAATCAAATTTATTAACACATCCATCATTACGCTGTACATTAAGCTCCCCAGAACCTGTTCATCTTATAACTGAAAGTTTGTACATGTTGACCAACATCTCTCCATTCTTCTCACCCCTGAGCTCCTGGCAACCACCATTCTACTCTCTGCTTCTATGAATTTGATGTCTTTAGATTCCACATATAAGTGAGATCACGTGGAATTTGTCTTCTGTGCCTGCCTTATCTCACTTAACATGATGTCCTTCATGTTCCCCCATATTGTCTCCAATGGCAGGATTTCCTTCTTTTTTATGGCATATATGTACCATGATTTCTTTATGTTTATCCACTGATGGACACTTAGACTGTTTCCATGTCTTGGCTGTTGTGAATAATGCTGCAATGAGCATGGGAGTGCAGATATCTCTTTGATATACTGATTCAGATATCTCTTTGAATAAATACCCAATGGTGGGTTTGCTGGATCGTCGGGCCTTGGATTCTTATTTAGCCTTGGTTGCCTTATTTTTAAAAATAGGATTATATAATTTGCTACCAAAAGTATTTTTTTTTATTATTAGATGATAAAATATGGGTAAAACACCAGGCATTATGACTGTCATAGGACAAGCTCTCAATAAAGAATAGCTCTCTGTCGTATACAAGTTACCTGGTTCAGTGGCCGTGTTGTTTTAATTTATATTGCTAAATTTATGGCTGTCAGAATAACTCTAGTGCTACCCCACTTTTTTCTATAGTTATTTCTACAGGCTTCTGATGTATTTCTGTCATGACTCAGTCTGACAAGCAACTAATCTGATGCTGGCTAGGGAGGAAGGCAGTTTCTAAGCCCTCCTAGGATATGTGGGTTTTCTGAAGAGTTGGTCCCCACTTTGTCTTAAAGGAATGCTGAAGGCAAAGCTGGATTTCCACAACCAGGTATGAAAATACTAGGAAATGGATTAGTTCAAGTGCATACATGTTGTCATGTAAAAAATGACACTGCTTATTCTCTAAGGCTTAGGATTAACCTATACAGAAATAATTGAGCTGTCACCCCAATTTGTTGACCTACATAGAGTGTCCAACTTAGGGGACACTTAGTTTGCAGCCCATGAGAAAATTTCAGGGTACAAAAGTATTAAGAGAGCTTTGCCATTATCCTGAGTCAGTGTCCCATAAATTTCTGGGCAATGTGTTAGGCAAAAACAGGGCAGCTTTGTGATTAGAACAGTGGGGAGAGGGTGTTTTCTTGGTTGCCCTCAAACCTCTCTGACTCTTCAGATCCACCTCCTTTAAAGGCTCATTCCTCTCCCAGCACATTAAATGTGGGGATTTCCAGGGTTCCCTTTCTACACCACTGCTCTTCTCACTGAACACACTCTGGAGTGATCACATCTACTTTTGGAATCTCCATTACCACCTACGTCTGCCTCTGACACGCATAGTCTTAGTTCTAGTTGTTGGCTGGATAGTTCTTTCTATGAGTTTTGTGGACTACTCAACCTCAGTGCATGTTAAATTAAAACTTTTGTGTTACTAACTCAGTCAGCCCTTCCTGTCTCTCTGCAGATTCTCTGTCTTATCACTGTCCATCTGTTCCTTAACATAGAGTCATCTGTGCTTCTCTCCTCCCTATCATCTCCCACATCCACCAGGACCTGCCAATTTTGCTTCTTACTTAATTCTTGAACCTGTCTCTTCCAGTCTGTATCCTACTTTGGTGCTTTATATTATCTTTTTTGCAATTTTTGCAGTGGACTTCTAATTAGATCTATGCTCCACACAGCCACCAGAATAGGGGATTGAAAATGTAAATCTGATCATTTTTCTCCCATCCATGGGTAAAGTTTAAACCCTTAAGTTGACACAAAAAGCCTTTCATGATCTGGCACTGACTGGACACTCATGGTCCCCATATTTGATGCTCCAGCAATGTATCACAGCTCATGGATCTCTACACACAGCAGACTGCTTCTTTTTTAATTTATTTAAAAAATTTTTTTTGAGTAATCTTTTTCGCCTTTTGTGCCATCCCTTACCTTTCCACCTGCCTAACTTCTACACATTCTGTAAGTCATAGGTGAGATGGTTACTTCCCCCAGAAGCCTTCATTGAACAGATATCCCATTTAGTTTGGGCTTCCATTTCTCATAATTTGGGTTCTTCATAAGTGGACTATTAGAGGAGAGTTCATGGGAAAGTGTTAAGAAGTGTTTACAATAATCAGCCGCATTGTATATTGACAAAATTAAATTTAAAAAAAAAGTGTTAACAGAAAAAAACAACTGGGAAGCAGGGAAACTGGACCAGTAAGGGAAAAGAAGCAGATAGGTAAAGTATGTTATCAAGTAAAGTCCTACAGAGAGTCATTTTGGCTCAGTCTCACAGGAGCTCTGAAGAGAGTGTAGGTCGCACCTCAGAGATGTCTTGATTGATGTGAAGGAGATGGAGTAGTTATAGTTCTGCTTCCTGCAGGCTCAGGAAGAATGTAAATTCTCAGTCATTTGAAACACTTTGTGTAAACAGGCAAACATGTGCTGGCTGTTCTGAATGAGAGCCCATTCCAAGAGTCTGCACAAAAACGGTAAAAGGGATTGAGGGAGTAGGAGTGGAGCCTCTGCTCCTGGATTCCATTTTTGATAGTCCCATAATATGGTCCCATCCAAAAAATGAGGTTTATTTAGCTTGCCACAGCAAGGGGGAACAAACCACAGAAGGGACCATGGGGTATTACAGTAAGAAAGGGTGGGGAGGGGCTTCTTATTGGCTTCAGGCTTGTGCTGAATGATTCTCCGAAGGGCTTAGGGAAGTGGCCAGTGACTTTCTACTGACACTGTCAAGGAATAGAGGCAGCTCAGTAATTGGGTACCTCAGTGATCTTTGTTTGGGAGACAAAGGAATGAAGTGGGGCTGGTGATGTCATTGGTGGGAAAGCAGCAGTCATCTTAGAAGGTGTTAGTTATTTCACAGCTACATTGTGGCCTTGGAGATGTCATTCTCAAAACATTGTTTTCTGTTGGCCTTATCCATGTATAATTGGAAACACTGAAGATATTCCATTAGGAAAAGCACAGTTTAATTATCAGCACTGCTGATTTTCAATTTCTCACTAATCATCACCATCATGATTAGTCCATAAATTCTACTACATAGGGAAGATTGAACAACTAACATATTACTTAACTTCAGGAGTTTATGGTTTAAAGTAATTTCCTCTAAAACAGAGTTTCAGACAAGCTTGTAATAATATGTCACAATCACTTTATTGGGTGCTGAACACTACACTCCAGTTTGTATTAGGTGGTTACTATCAGGAGATTTTGGACAAAGGTTTGGGATCAACAATCTGGTTGATGCAACAGTCTGGTACTCAGTTCTCTACTACTCTGCTTGCTTGGAGCGTGGAGAGGAAAGAGAGGGAGCAAACCAAACATTTCTCTTTCAAGATAGACAAAATTTCCAAACTGACTCTCACAGACTCATTGGAACTCAGTTACCAATCAAGGTCCCTGCAGAAAACAAATAACACACTCAAACTGGCTAATTTCAAGAGTGTAATAAAGGGTCATTTGAAATATGTGGGCAGGGTAGTAGGAAACCTTATGAGAAGTCTAGGAAACAGGGCTGGTGGAGACTCTGCTATCATTCCTGGGCCTGAAGGACTGAGGAGCAGAGGAAGTGTTGATAGACTCTAGAGACACAGCAGACTGTGTGGAGAGAGCAACCTAATAGGAAAGAGAACTTCACGGAAGGGATGCAGCAAGCTGAGGTGATCTTCCTTTCAAGGAGCCAGTGGAAAAGTACCCAGACTTTATTCTCCTTCCTTCCTTCCTCCAGTGTCTTACTGGTGCTCCCCACTGGCCAACCTAACAGGAAGCCAGAAGGCAAGAGAGCTCTTTGATAAGGTTTATTCAAATTAGCTTCCTGGGACACAGAGCAGGATGAATCAGGATGGGAAGTGGATCTCAAAGGGCAGATGGAAGAAATCTGGCACAGCCCAGCTAGAGTGATGATAGAATTTTCCAGGCTTCTATGAACTAGAGGTCTCTGAATCTGCCTTCATCCGCATTGTCATATTTATGTCAACACAGAAGAATATGAACCACATTGGCCCAAGAAAAGGTTTTCAGTGCATAGCAAAGTTCTGGCGCCTGCTGCCTTTAACTATAACTGTTCTTCTGAAGATTGCTGGAATGGCTTTCATCTGATTGCTATGTCTCCAATTACAGGTAAAATAATAGACTTGTAAAAAACAGAAATTTGGATTGTGGTCATCTGTGAATATGACTACGACAAATGTGCCCATGCCTTCCATTTAGTTATCTCAGGAATATTTGTACTTGGGTCTTTTTACAGTTGTTTATGAATATGCCAAAGGATTGTTCTGCATGCAATTCACTTATACCATTGTGTGTAGAACTTGCCTAAAGCTTTTCAACACATCTTAACATATCCTATTAAAAAAAAAAAAGACACTTGTGCACCATGAACTCATATAGAATTTAGACAATGCTGTTTTTTTTTTTTTCCTTTTTGTCTTTTTTACTGACCGGTAACAGGATCGCAACCCTCAGTGTCGCGCCCGTACCGGGGACCGGCAACGGGATCGCAACCCTCAGTGTTGCGCCCGCACCGCGCTCAGCCAGTGAGCGGGAACCGGTCTCCACATGGGATCCGAACCCTCGGCGGGAGCGCCGCTGCACTCCCAAGTGGCGCACTCTCCAGTGCGCCACCAGGCCGGCCCAGACAATGCTGTTTTGAGTTGAGAGATATTTGAATGGAAAAACAATCAAAGAAAAAGCACGTCATGGTTTTCTCATAGGAAGGTTTCACTGTCAGTGTCTCAGAAGTCATTGAGAATAGTGGCAGGGTGTTTTGGGGGTTGGGTAAGGAATGCCAATGTGAACAGGTATTCAGGAAAAGGTCAGTGGCAGGTAAATTAGGTGAAAGGGTCAGGGAAGAGTTATCTGTATTGATATCTACGTTATCTCCTTCTCTATCTATAGAGCAAAGAAGCAAAAGATTATATGTGTGAAACAATGGTGTTATGATAAATATAAAATGACCCAGACAAAGGTCTTCCTCAGGAATGGAGGGAATTTCTTCAATGTCCGAGAACAGGTACAATTACTGAATTTCTATGAAACAGGTAAGACTCAATTTGCACATGTAAAACAGCATCTTTAGGGAAAGTATGTTAGATTTATTATAGATAGATGTGCAAAGTAAGAAGAAGAATAAAAAAAATGTTGGAATAATTCAGTTTAGAGATGCCAAGAATAAGAAAGTAAAATAAATGTGACCGATACAAGAAACAGTATGGAAACTGGTAAAGAAATATTACTAAGAATTCAGTGGTATGCCTGGGGCTTCGTTTCAGGAATATGTGGCACATGAAATATATTTTGGAGGCATGGCCAAAGGATGGAAAAGCTTTCAACAACAGTTAACCATGTCAGCCCTGAATGTCCTTGTGACTTAGGGCAAATGCCTGCATTCATTTGGTGTCAGTTCCCTTATCTGTGAAGGCAAGAGTTGGGATAGGTAAAATTGAAAGTTTTTTCTAATGCTAAGTTTATATTATATAAGTAACCCTTATCCTTCCATAGACCCTAATCTGTTTTCATTTATTTAATGAGGTGTAATTCACAAATAGTAAATTTGTGAGTGCACAAATCTAAAGTATGGAGCTCAGTAAACTTTTACGTGCATCTGTGTAATCACCATCCAGATCAAGACATAGAATATTATACTAGCACCCCAGATTTCCTTTAGCTTCTTCCCAGTTAACAATCTCCTGCCTAAAGGTAGTCACCTCATTTGACTTCTAACCCAGTAGATATTCAAACACATCATTCTTTGACGTGTTAGTTATTCATGTTATCCAAAATAGGTAACCTTAAGCATAATTGGTATTAATTACATCAGTATGTTACTATTCAACTTTATATGCTCTTTAAGTTTTATACAACTAAGGTGATTGACTATAATTTTCATTTATTGTATCAAAAGCTAATTGTACAGTTTTCTTTTGGATGGGAATATTTTCCTTTCTCAAATATGACTGTTCAATTATCACTTAAATTTCAAGATCCTTTTCAAGTCCACTGCCTCCATGAAATCTTTTTCTAAGGATTCCAGTACACATACATTACTGTCCTGCTTTATGACCTCTATTGTTCTTAGTCTATACTACTCAGCATGAATATTAATCATACAGTGCTTCATATTCTTTAACCATCCTGCATATTTGTAGTGTCTTCTTTCTAAAAAATTGCATGTGCCAATGAAAAGACAGTTTCATCTGTTATTTTTTGACATTCTAGAATAATGTAAATACCACTGAATAAAAATTGGTTGAGTGTGTATGTGTCTCTGTTATGTAACTACCGAAGGCTCTGGAGTCAGTCAGCCTGCGTTTCAATTGAGACTACCATTTACAAGAAGTGGGTTCGTGGGCAATTTACCTAATCTCTTCTAGGTCTGATTTTACCATCTGTAAAGTGGAGATCATGGCAGAATTTAGACATCCATGTAATGTGCTCAATAGTTTTCACCTTAAGTAGTGCTTTCAATCTATTATGCTCTTGTGAAACCACCCATTATATATGGATCTACCACGTTTTCACTAACATTGTTCTGATCTTAGAACTGAATTGTGTTTAAATGCTTGACCCTCAGAAAATTGTTTTAGAGTGACACCTTCCTGATGATTGGTGAAAGAAATAACGTTCTCACTTTTAGGTCTGTATCTATTGGTTTTAATCCATGCTACCATCAGGAATTGCCACTATACTCTGATGTAAGCTACTATTAGTTGCCAGATGCTGTGACAGGGTTGTGTGTGTGTGTTGTGTGTGCAGTATTAGGGAACGTTCTCACTTTTAGGTCTGTATCTATTGGTTTTAATCCATGCTACCATCAGGAATTGCCACTATTCTCTGATGTAAGCTCCTATTAGTTGCCAGATGCTGTGACAGGGTTGTGTGTGTGTGTTGTGTGTGCAGTATTAGGGGTGTGTGTGTGTGCAATATTAGTAGATGAACTAGGTACAGGGTAACAAGTTAATAGGAATGATATAAAAATTACTATCTGAATATCTAGAGTAGTTCTCTAGAAAGATTCTTCATTAAAACCTTTGGAACAAATAAAATTAGAAGCAAAATATTAGGAAAAAATGTCAAACTCTGTCTTTTTCAAAATGTTTAGTCATAGACTCAATGAAATGAGATGCTTATGTGTACCCCAAACTCTAGTACTGAGTCTAATTTGGCTGAAAAATTCCTGGAGGAATATTAAGCCAACATATATTAAAAATTAATGAAAAGACATTCTTTTGAGGAATACAATTAAAATGAGTGATATTCATGCCTTCATATATTCTAAAAGTACTGACCATTTAAAATGAAGCCTTGAAATGCAGGGTTGGTGGAGGAATGGGCACATCACCACACACTGCCGTGGTCACAGTACTGGGTGCAAACCTATGCCGTGGATCTTTTCCCGTATATCATTAAAGAAAAAAGAAAAAAAACCAAAACAACAAAAAAACTTTTCATAGACTCTCAGATAAATGTAGCTTTCTTGCTGTATTAGAACTAATTGAATTCTGACCTAATACTCTGTTCCTCTACTCTATTCCAATTCTTGGGTATTTATATAGCAATTTTGGTCATATTTTGGTAATGATGTAGATTTATAGAGGCTCATAACAGATGATTCATACAAAATCTTTTTTTTTTTTCATTTCTGGAATCCTCTTGGCATGACTTCCAAAACTCAGCCACTAATAGAACATAAATATAGAGTGGCTATGTTGCTATTTCTAGAGAAAAGCGTAGTAACTATAGTACTTAAGACATGGGGATGGTTGGATTTTGGTACTTCCAAATCGGAAAAACATACTCATTTGCAACTTTTTAGGGTCATATTCATTCTGAATTTATCTTGGTGCTTTGTAATAACATGGCTAGCTTCTGGCAATTCTGTTTATATATGCATTGTATATTTTTTTCTTTAATTTTTCATGCTTATTCTTGGAGAAATTTATTTGGATTTTAAGAACATTCTGGGAAATTTAAAAGTAAACAGGTGTAGCAAATATGTGAAACATCTAGATATTCTTTTCATTAAACCTGTTGGCAAAATTTTAATAGCTCTTTCTCCAAAACATTTAGCATTTGCTCTCTAGTATGTTTGCTAGGTAACGTGGTATTAAAATTGGAATTAAACTTCATTTTGATGTTCCTGCAATGGAAATAAATCTTCTGTTTTTAAGTGAAAAGAGAATATGTCCCAATCTGTGAAATAATACAGAAAAAAGAATGCATTAACCTAAATATGTAAGATCAAATTTGCTGTTTAAAAATATTTACTTTCAACTTTTAGAAACTTGAAAACAACCAAGAACCAGCTTCCTTTATGTTAAGAAAGAGAAACCAATTTACTTTTTTAAAAAGTAGGATTTATAATACTTTCAAAATTCAACAAATGTTTGTCAAGGGCCTGATGTATGCCAAATGCTTTGCTGAAGACTAGGGATTCAGTGCTGAGTAAAACAGATGCAGATCCTACCCTGGCCTCCTAGAGCTTACAAAAGAGAATGGCTCATTTTTTTCATGTCTTTTAAATCTTGCAAAGTAATTTATACATTAATTACATATAATTGACTTTTTTATATATATACTTAATCATATTACATAAATGATGACTGATTCAAGTATATAGTAATCCAAAATATTATGCTAAGCCTTTATAAAATGCTTCTTTATAGAAAAAATTCTGTATGGAAACTCCCAGTGTTCTTTTTTTTTTTTTTTTTTGTCTTTTTCCGTGTCCGGCAACGGATTGCAACCCTCAGTGTTGCCCCCGTACCAGACCGGGGACCGGCAACGGGATTGCAACCCTCGGTGTTTCTCCCGTGCCTCGCTCAGCCAGTGAGCGGGAACCGGTCTGTATGTGGGATCCAAACCCTCGGGCGGGAGCGCCGCTGCGCTTCCCAAGCGGCGCACTTATCCAGTGCGCCACCAGGCCGGCCTAACTCCCAGTGTTCTTGAATGTTTACATTTTATTGCTATCAAAGTACAAATAAAACACAATGTTTATTCAAATTGTAGTTTAAGCATACACATTTTAATTAAAGGCAGACTCTAAAATGGTAATTAATATACTGACATTGCATTAATACAGGACATTTGTAGAAGGTACATTTATCAAGTTAAACACATTTACAGCACATGTGGGTGCTGGATAATTAAAATAACCTCTGTATGGGAGTTTAGAAACCAACACAGGAAATATTTTAATTTCCATATGCTTTGAGTAATTGTGTTTTAATATCTTTTTCTTCTCAGAAGTGGTTATTTCATATATTTTTCATAAAAGTTCAATAAGTTTAAATTTGTTCTTTTTCCAGCTATATTAAGGAACTAGTAGATACTGTAACTCTGAGCCAATTCTTTATTTTCAGCCCCCAAATGTTTAACCGTTTTTGTATAGTGCTGATTCAGCTTACTTTGGGTGTTACAGTCCCTAATTTTTATGTCTTCTATTGAAATGATAAGGAGTGTGTTACATTTTATGCGCATATACTATGGTGGACTATGCAATGTGCAATCCAGATCCCTCTACTGGATTACAGAATTTATTCTCTTAGCTGCACCGAGTGCTGCTGGTAAAAGGGCATCAACTATCAGCCCTTTTTGGAGATGGTGTCATGCCTCCTGCCTGAGGCAGCTCACATCCAAGGGCTAGTCATGGGCATGAAGACCCCATAGGTTTCTGATAAACTTTCTAGCTCCAGAAGAACCTGTAGGGTCTGCTAAGGCTGTTGGTGTAGGGATTGCAGGGCCACTGCTCAATTTCTCTGTGCCCTACCTCTCCCTTCTGCAGGCATTGATACTAGTGCATTCCAAAATAAACACTCCATCTCAGTATGCTGCCTGAAGAACTCAAGTTTGAATGTGCCCGTTGACTCAGAAGTCAGGTGTCATGATGGCATTGCATATTGACAGTGAAACCTAGAAGCTATTACTGCATTGAAATTTATTGTGGTCAGTTAGTTGACATAAATATTTAAAAAGACAGAGCATTTGATTTTATAAATGTTTTCTGATGCTCTAAAACAATCATCTTCTTCACTTAATCAGGGTTAGCTAATAAGAGCAGATGAACAATATGGCAAATAATTGAACTCATCAGAAAAATAAAACAAATCCATAGAAATCACATTTTTCTTTTGTGAAAATTTTTGTACTATCTTGATGTGCTGATGCAGCAGACTGTGGTCCAATTTTAAACAAAGGAAAAGATGAAACAGAGGCTTGTTAATCATGCTGGAACTTCTAAAACAGCTGTTGCTATGGGAGTTATTGTCCCAGTATTTCTTTTGAATTTCACATGAGGAGGTTTACTCCCTTTTCCACACTGCGAATTACAGGAGTGATTTAGGTAGTTCTAAGACACATAACCTCCTTCCTCTATTTGAATATACAGCATTGCTATTTGGCATCCATTTGAAGGTAATGCCTTTTCAGCAAATCGAGAAATAGTCTGTGGGCTATAATTGCTCACTGAAAACGTGTTTTATTATTAGCACAATTTCTCAAGAAAGCTGTAAAGAATAGAGACTGTGCTTGGGGAGTCAATAAAACAGTACCACTGTTTCCCTAGCCAGTTTTTCCAGGTGCGGTGTCTGCTCCTCTCAAACAAAATCTATAGTTTCGGAAGAGAATAACCCCTACGCATGTATCAGTGGTCAAAACCAGAGAGGTGGGGGCTCATCCAAGAGAAACAAGATTAAAAATTCAGCAAGAGACAGAAATCTGGACGTGCACCAAGCAACTTTTCATCAGCATGTCTGCCCAGGAAGAAACATTTTCCAGCGTCCTCCTTCCTTTTTCTTTGGAAATGAGCTCAACGGCAGTGTTCCCAGGCACTGGAACAAACGAACTGCTTTAGGCATGCAGAGGCATTAAGAAATGACGCTGCTTGTCAAAGGTGGCTTAAATGTCCAGCTCCCTCAAGTCGATGTTAAACCCAGTGAAACCCCAGTTCTAACAAATATCTCTGCAGTCCACATTGAGACTTGCGTTATGTTTTCCTAACAGCGCAGGACTCGGGTCAGGTGGACAGGGCAGATGTGGCGGGGTGAAACAGCTCTCTTATATGTTGACCTCTGTGAGGGAAACAGCGGAATTTCCGGAGCTCACTAACTACTTACTCTTATTCATTTATCTTCCACTTATGCTCCCTTCAACTCCAGCTGGGGTGCGGAAGCTCCGAAGGCGGGTGGAGCAGGCCCGGAGCCAGCAGAGGGCGCATCCCAGAGCCCGAAGCCAGGAGGCTTCCACCTGTCTCCAGGAAACACGCAACCCCGCCTCCAGCTGCCAGGCTTATTCTCAACCCAGTGTTATACAGCTTTAGCCGATAATCCGTCCCTATCAGGTAGGAACATTTGGAAGTTAGAGACGTTGAAAACACCCAGGGCTCAAGTGTTTTGCACTAAGCGTGTTTACAGGAAAAGGAAAGCGTGGTGAGTCATCCTTCTATTTTCAAATGGAAACTACCAAGAATTTACATGTGCACTTTGCAACTCTATGCATTTAAATCAACCAAGCATTAAATGTTAATGTGGATGATGTGGCACAGAATGCCGCTTACCAAAGAACTATAATAGAGTAATTTCAAAGGTCTCACAAGAAGGTGGGAAATTAGAAACGTATTTTGCCTTAGCTGTTTTATTTTTATCCATCAGGGTAACAGGGGGATTGTTCAGTATTCAGAAGGGAGTGGGGGAACAGAAAGGTCGCCATCATCAGTAATTCTGAATTACAGCAAAACCATTGCAAGTGGCAATTTGTCAATAGGTGATGATACAGGCTGTAGCCTAAAAAAGGAAAAGGGAGTGGGGGCTGAAGGAGGAGAGAGGAAGGGAAGAGCAGTAACGGTGGAGAATTCAAGAGCAGCCTTGTTGTCCTTCCCTGAACACTCGGTCACTCTCCTTCCAATGGCTGTGTTACACAAATTATTTCAAAGTTATGTCATCCCACACCTTTGGAGAGTCTCTCAACTTGGTTTTATCAGCAAACTGGGTGAGCATGCCTTCTGTGTATTCATTCCGGTTTTGTAAATACTGAACAGAATGGGACCTATTGGTATGTGTCTAGGAATCTTCCTCCTGGGTGACACTATTTTATTAATCAGTATTCCTTAACATAAATTGTTCAATAAAATGTAAATCTGGCTAATTTGCTTTAATTCAACCTACGCTTCCTATGTTGTCTATAAGATCAAGACTTGCTGAATGACTTGCTAAACAAAGACACACTTTGCCATTTTACCAAGGCAGGAGAGTACAGTGCTTAAGTGCAGACTTATAACCTAGCCTGCCTGGGTTTGAATCTTGGCTCAACTATGTACAGTTAGGTGTATATCCTTGAGCAAGTTTCTTAACTTCTCTGTGCCTTAGTTTTCTTTTCAGCAAAGTGGGGATAATCATGGTACTATGTACCTTTTAAGGTTCCTGCGTGGATGAGATGAGTTAGTGTCAACTGTGTAGGCTTAAAACAGTTCTGCATCCATAGTCCATGCTGCCCAAGTGTTTGCTGTTATGTTGTGGTCGTCATCATCATCATCAAAGCCATCCTACCCAAATGGTGAGCCCGTCTTGGATTATTGTTATGTAATCTGTGTTGACACACAGTCGTCACTATTTACTTCAAAGTGCATACAAAGTAAATGTCTAGAAGTCAACTAGAGTTTTCTTGCCAATCTTCTCTTTTGAGGTACCCCTCTTTTACAGAACAGATTATATACAGACTAGGAAATGCTCCATGGATGTAAGATATGTAGTGAATATTAGATATTTAAATTATGTGTTCTCCGAAATACAGTATTATTCTGTTGGAAGAGGTTTTCTACCAGTAGCTAAAGTTGTCAACACTTGGGGAAAAACAAGTGGCTCTGCCACAGCACTATCTATATATCCCTGGGTAGTTACTTATCTCTGTGAGCCTCAGGCTTTTTCCCCTTTGCCTTATAAAACAGGAATGAGAATATAAATTTAAGATATACATTTATTCAAAAGCAGCATATTGAGTAGCTAATATGTATCTTGCATACTCTATGTACTAGAGATGTTTTATTCACTTAGAATTTTTTTGCTGTGATGATAAACAGTTGTAATATTTTAAGTGATTTAAAAAATGCTATAAGAATGTAAAGTAGAATAAGGGGCTAAAGGGTGATATGGAGCAGTGGACAGCAGATATGATAGCTTTTCCAATAATGGATATGGCGTGTTTGAAAATTTTTTCTGTCATTTAAAACACTACGTATGAATTTTTTGACTGGAACTGAAAGGTGAAGAAATCTCTGTTAAAGCTGTCCACAGGCACGTGAGGCTTTTATGCAAGTATCTTCTTTTTGGAGCTTCCATAGAATGGCTTGTGACATTCTGAGGACCAGGTCACAGGGATTTTGGGGGACAGTTGATTCAAAATGACCCCATGTAAGAAGCATGGATGCCCATATCCTATGGAAAAGGACATTTTCCTGTGTTTTCATGGCTTTGGTATCTCTTCATGAGAAAAGAAGATAATGATATTTGTAATTTTTTCAGCAATTAATTGTTTCCTCTGAAATCACTCAAACTCAACACTGGAACTAGAACCACCAGTATTTTCTATGTAGACACTTTGATTCTCAACTGGAAACTCCTTAGCTCTGAAGCATGAGCAATTCACTGGATTATCTCCATTTTTACCCTTTAGAACTTTCTCCAGAGAAGTCTAGATGCACTTGGACCTTTTTAGTTCTCGTAGCTTAGAAAGAGCACAGTGCTGCTAGAGACTGTGGTGACCCAAAGTTATTTCAGGGCTATCTGAAATACTTAATAAAAACTCCAGGAAACTCAGCAACTTCTGCACAGCACATGCGATCTTAATGTGGAAGATGTTTTTCATCTGGCAGAATCCTGTGCAACACAATTGGATTTGTTCTTCAAGTGTCAGCAAGGCACTAAAAGGACTCATAGGCTGAGCTTTGATCCTATTTGTACATTTGTAGGCTCTCTAGACCCAAATTGTCCCCGACTGTACAGAAGACCCTTAGCTTGCCTTTCCTCTCAGCATTCTTGTGGCAATTTTACCTTTTGCTGAGCCGTTATTCTTTTCCAAATGAAGAGCTTGCAATGTGTAAATCAAAAGTGGAAGTTGGACACAGAGACTGGATCTGAACTGAGGTCTGTTTTCTATATTTTTCTTGTCAAATGGGATTGTCTGAATTTCAAATCATGTTAGTTTGCTTACTCTGGCTGAATTTCTTATTTCTTTTGCTGATTAATTCTTAGTATTAGATTGTAGTTTGTACAAATATTATTTTCAATCATTTCCAAAGATCTGGTTTAGTTTTTAGGAAATATTCTGGGTTTCCCCTCCAAATTTATGAGCCTTGTCAATATTAACCAGAACTTGGGTGTCTAAATAGGCCTCCCATGAAGTATGTTCTCCTTGACTTTACTCTTTGTTCTCTATAAAATAGAATGCTGGGTTTTTAGTTTGACACTAACACTAAACCCCACATCCACATGACATTTCTTATGCATATAGTTGAACAGGTGAGTTATATAAAATAATTGTTGTGGAAATTATACATATTAGAGTTCACTTGTGTAGAAGAAACATGTTAAAACACCTTAAGGTCTCCTGAGTTTGAGCAACACGTGAATAAGTCATCAACCACCACTAGGCTACCTACTCAGGGTCAGTGCTGTCTTGGTAAGTGCTTTCTATTTGGACTTTCAAACATGCAAGTGGGATGAGACAGAGTAAATAGTCGTCATCTGTTCTTTTCCAGGATCAGATTACATGATAGTTGCTTAGGTACTGTTCAATGCAGTGTATGTACCTTTGTGTGTAAACACAGATTTAAAAATTTCCATAGATATACCCTGCGTCAGAGAGGTTCTAGCGGCTCCAGAAAATGAGTGTTCTTGGTGTTTCACAAAAAAGCACTGGCCAAGTATATGAGTGATAGGAATGTAAATAGTGAAACAGACCTCCTATCAACAGTAATCAGGAAAAAAAAAAAAAGGACTTAATTGATGCCTAGCACTCAAGGTTCAAAAAGGCAAAGCTAACTGGAAAATGCCTCAGGAGGTGCATCGTGTTTGCCAGTGCATGCTGTGACTCTGCTTCTCTTTAGTGAGGTTCCCATTAACTCCACCAAATATTTATAACTCCCTCCTCCCTTTTCAGAGCTGTCAATTCATTTCATTCAAAACTTAGTCATTTGGTGCTCCAGGAGCAATAGAATGTCTGATTTTGCTTTCAGCCATACACCTCTTGCTAGTCCATTCCTACATCGAGAGCGAGAAATAGGAGACAGCTTGCAGGAGATTTCCTTTCCACTCCTTTTCTAGAGTTGTCACAATGAAAATAAGATAAACCAGCAACTCCTGTGCAAAGCATTGCCAGCCTCTCCCTTTGTGGAAAAGTGCTTCTGAAAGCCAGCGATGGAGGGAGAGCTGCTGTCTGCATCCGTTCCTGGTTAATTTCTTAATTTCAACCTATACCCTGTCCCTTGTTTGCACCTAGAAAAAAAGCTTCTCTCTCACAAATGTTTAACCAGCAAGCTTTATAGGTATTAAAAAAATCCTACGGAGCATAGCACAACACTCAATTCTGCCAGCACCTACCACCCAATGGCATCCGGAACTTCTGTGGATGGCTACTTTAAAAGTTCAAGCAAACGGCTTAGAAACAGTTTCTAGGAAACTAACCTATTCTTAAATAGATTATAATTAGATTACAAATAAAATCCCCAAGAAGCTATCTTTAAATTACTTGAACCATGTATAATGTCCAAGAAATTTATAAAAGTTAATTCTCCATTTCTTTATTTCTGTCCTACCTTTCTCAAATTCCCTCATTTATTTTCATAATTGAAGAAATGAGCGATTTTCCTATTCTGTTAGAATGTCTATGAGATGATAAAGAGAAAAAAGTTAATCAAATGGAAGAATTTGCAGAGGGATATTAGGTTCGGAAATAAATTATTTCAACATGTGAGGTTTTTATTGGGTTGCCAAAGAAAACCCATAGAGTAGGTCACAAGAACAGAATCAGTAGCTAGTAGGCTTAAGTTTCCTGCTTTAGAAAAACTTAAGATGGGTTTTCAGATGTTACATTTTTTAAGAAGTTGGGTGGTTTGAAGTGGACTATGTACCTATGGGTATAAATTCAGAAAACAGATTTTGGCAAACGTGATTAGAAGTGAACATAACAATTATTAATCTTTGTCATTAATAATGACACTATATTTGACTATATTTTATTCTAATATTTTAAATTAAAAGTACTAGGATAGAGGGAAGGAAATTGGGGTATAGTCCTGATTCTATCATTAACAAGCAATGCGATATTGTTAAAATTTATTTAAGTTTTGGGGGGCCTCAGTTTGCTAAAGGTGAAAATCATGAAGTCTAATTAGATACTTTCTAACCTTTCAGCTCTAAAATTCACCCCAAGCAAAGTGGAGATATTTCCAGCACCACTTCAGGTGTGTCTTCTGCTTTTTACTAAGATTTGGTTAGACCTGGTACCATGTCTCTGGATGCTTTGTGGTTATTACAAATGTGTGCTATAAGACAGGTAAAGTTTTACATAAAAAAAAGGATAGAAAGGTTTTACAGGAAAAGTTCATTCATTTTTTTCTGTAGGCAAATACATACTTTCTGCATGATTCTGAATTAAGTGATATTTTTGTTCTTTTACATTTGAAAAAAGGAAGTTTTGAAAATACAATAGGCTTAGAGGACAACTAGTTAAACAAAATTAAAAAGCTTTGTTAAATCGGCCATGGCAGTGAAGTACCAAGAAATAAAGTGATGGAACCTTGGGTACCTTAAAAAGGAGCAGTTTTTGACCCTTTTTCAAAAATCATAGACCTTGGAGAGTCTGAGAAAAGCTTTGGGAACCTTTGTAAAGGCTCAACTCAACAGCTATTTGCATTCATACATTTACGTACAATTTCAAGAGGTTCAAAAGGTCAAAAAAATTCTGTTAGAGAGTTTTTTGAGGTCCAATGGGCCATCTCTAAATTTTAGTTTTTCAGTTATCTTTGTTATCTGCACTGTGGCATTAAAGAGAAACAAGGCAGATAGTGACAACTCTTAATTATCCAAATAAAGGAAGAGCCTAATGGCATAGATAAAACAAAATTAATGAACAATTTGTAAATCATTTCTCTTTGAACTTGTAAAACTTCTGTTAGCTTCTTTTGCCTTGTGCTAATGTTGAAATCTGTGCTTCGAGAACACACCAGTTGTTGGTTAGCCATATTTGTGGTGAGTTGCTGGAGCAAAGCCAACCTGAATTTAAAATATGCTGTGGATGGTCTAAAAAGTGTATACAATATATGTGGATAATTATGAGCTTTCAACAGGTTTTTATGTATTAATAATCATTTATTCCAAGGAGAAATCTGAGTATATTCAAAAAGCTGCAGTAAGTCCCACAAAGAAAAATATGTTTTACCACAGCATGTGAATAGACTTTGGAGGGTGACTGAACTTTCTCCTTTCAGATTTTTCAAATGAGAATAATCTATATTTAGAGGTATATTCTGCTCTGAAATGGCATGGGAGAAAACCAAAGAGAATATTTGGCCTTTCTCTCTCCCTCCCACCTTTTACTGTCCTCTGCATTTCTCTGTGGTCACTTTCCCATCTTGAATTCTGAAGACTATCTTAGTGCGGGTCTTCCTTGATGTGTTGTTCTGGAGAATTCATGGGGCACCTTAAAGTAATGCCAAGTCTGATTCTTATTAGGGTCATAGCTGAGCAAAGTTTTTAAATAAATGAAACCATTTGTGAAGGTTTATTTTGATAATGCTTATATCAATCATTTCATTTCACCCTTACAACACTCTCTAGGAGATATTATTAACAGTGTTTTATGAAGTGCAAATGAAGACATTAAGAGGCTGGGTAAATTATCCGAGGCCACTAAGGTTGTAAGTAGCCGAGCCAGGTCCAACTAACTGCATGTCTGCATTCCCCTTACATATCTTCACTTTCAGCTTCTAGCAATGTTTGGCGGCATGGTAGATGCTCAATAAATGTATAGCTAACGTTGTTTGAAGGATACAGCTAACTTAAAAATGCACTAGCTTCCTGCTGTGGCTTCTAGCCAAACGTGTTGCCAATCATTGATCTCCACTCTGGGCTAGATATTGAGCTTCTGTTCTTTTCAAAGCAGAGTGGTGGACTAGACAACTCCAGCTGGAAACTTTATGTCCTGGAACCTATAAAATTGAATGACTTATTCACTAATAAGCATCATATTCTTTGAAGTGTAGATACAAGGACTCAAGACCTCCACCTGTGCCCTTTAGATAGAAGCATGTCTTTTAATCAAACAATAGAAGATAGGTTTAAAAATACACCAAATAGTAGCTGAGCCATTTATATCCTGGCATTGCATAATCCTAAGAATATTTGCTAGAAATGTCTTGAAGAATTAGGAAATATTAAATGTTGACATTTTATAAATACACTAACATTTTTTCCCTCACTAATAATGATTTTTTAATTCTGGAAAACATTAAAGTAATTGCAACCAGCTTTCGTGTATTGAATGTTCAATAAAAATTCACAGCAGTATTCTTATGTTGGAATTTTACAATAATATCTATTTCACAAAGTTCTAGAGTGATTTCGTGTTATGCTTTTAGGCAAGAACTTTAATAATGCTATAATTATTATTAATTTAATAAGCATATATTAGTGGTCATTTCTATTATTAGCTCAAATCTTAAATTTCCTGGATTTTTTCATGTTTATGTAAATAATGTGTGTTATGCTTTTAGGCAAGAACTTTAATAATGCTATAATTATTATTAATTTAATAAGCATATATTAGTGGCCATTTCTATTATTAGCTCAAATCTTAAATTTCCTGGATTTTTTCATGTTTATGTAAATAATGGTATGTACTAAGGAAGTTACTAGACTTGAGGTTCTTGAACATACTGAATCTTTTATCACATTCCTTTTGCCTTGCTTGTTGGTTGTCTGCTGGAATAAAAAACGTAAAACCCCAAACAAGAACCATAAGTGAGAGACTCTTCCTAATTCTATTGCTGCGTGTGTTTTTCTTGTTTGAATTCTTGCTCCTTAACTAAGGAACTGGACAAAATCCTTGATGCAGACTAGCTTCTGAGTCTATACATTTCAAGCCTTGCTTCTCCCTATATTACTTATGTATTTCCTGGGTTGTGTGCTATAGGACTACTTATATCCTATAAGCATCACCTTTGTGTCAGGATGGAATAGAATGAGCGTAATGGATGGGAGGAGTATGTTTGGAAGCCATTTCTATGCTGTGAAGGAGAGCAGTAATTTAACAATATATAGCAGTGACTGTAAATCACATAAATATATCTTACTAAACCCAATAAATGTAGCCCCACTTTAACTTTTCCTTAGGTGAACCACAAATACTCATGGTCATTCCATGGGGAGGGGATGTGAACCAGGAGGGAAGATGAGTAGAAAGAACCCTACTAACTGGGACTAAAATATACCATTTTTGCAGATTTTACAAAAATTATATGAGTGTGTAAACACACTACTAAGCTCCCTCCCAGGGCTTTGGGAGGGTCTGCGTAAGTGAGGAACCTTGCGGCTTAAGTTACATTAGCTTCACAGTAAATCCACTTCTCCACCCCCCAGACTCCCCCTTTTTATCTAAATGACGTGGTGTT
>NW_007727532.1:380675-385654 GCF_000696425.1 Galeopterus variegatus
GTTACAGTGGCAGTCATCTTATGCTGTCCTGTTCATAATACTTAGGTGTGTGAATATACATATTCACATTTGTATATATTCATTAACTATGTGTAATTACCATTTTCTCCAGTATTGATCTCAGAGATCCTTGAGCACAGTTCTATGAAATGCTTGTCTTTGTTTCCCACATGATATTGTGCTTTTAGGACAAATCTTTCTACACACACACACACACACACACACACACACACACATACATATATACATACATATATATATATATTTATCTGTCATTGATAGGCAAAGGCATGGACATTTTGAAAGGCCTTTTGATATAAATCTCACAATTATCTTCTAAAAAGGTTATCTCTGTGTATTCCTACCATATATATATGAATCAGTGTTTTACCATACTCTCCAAGGATTGTTATTATTCGGGTTCCAAAACAATCCCATCGTATACATTCATTTGAGATAATTTTTGTCTTTACTACATTGAGTTTTGTCATTTGGAATTATGGTATATGTTTTTTAATTATTTAAGTAATCTATGTCTTAGCAAAATTTTATAGTTTCTCTATATATGTTTTACACATTCTTATTAACATTTTCTGGCTATTTTATATTTTGTTGTTATTGTGAAGGACAACTTCTTTTGAATTTTTTACACATTCATTGCTTGTATATAAAATATTGATTTTTTGTGTATTTAATAGATATTTATTAGTTATTTTGACTTGTTAATTATAATAGTTCAGTTAAGATAGATTTTTTTTATAGAGGTATTTACTAAGCTTTCAGATATTAAGTTTAAGCCATTGTCTTTTGGGCTTATATAAAAATAATCATATAATTATTCTTTAAATCTACTAATATGGTAAATTGTATTAATATATTTCTTTATATAAGTCATCATTACATTTCTGAATAAATCCTTTTTGGTCCTAGTGTTTTATTCTTTTAATATTCTGCTGAACACTCTCTTAAGAAATAGTGTAGGCAGAGATGTAGCTGCAAGAGTGTATATTGCAGCAGTGTATATGACAGCAAGGATTTATAAACAACCTAAATATCCCAAACCAGCATGTTGGCTAAATAAATTAAGGCATATATCCCCAAAGGAAACTAAGCAAACATTAAAAAGCTGTCGTGAAAAGGTGGGTAAATGGATACAAAATTACAGCTATATAGGAGGAAAAAGTTCTAGTGTTATATAACACTGTACAGTGACTATGATTAGGAACAATTTATTGTATATTTTTAAATACCTAGAGAGGATTTTGAATGTTCCCAACATGGACAACTGACAAATGTTTGAGGTGATGGATAGGCTAATTACCCTGCTTTGATTATTACACATTATATACATGTATCAAAATATCACACATAAATATGTATCACACATAAATATGCACAATTATTATGTGTCAATTAAAAGTAATAATAGAAGTAAAAAAAAAAAAAGGAAAAATAGATCTTATAAAGCTGTATTTCCTTAAGCTTCGCACAGAAAGAGAAATACTGCATGTCCTCACTCAAAAGTGGGAGCCAAAAAATAAATAAGTGAAAAAAAGAAAGAAAGAAAGATACAACAATCACAATAATTTGCTGAACTTTCAAAAGGAGACAAGAGAGCTGAGGCCGTCTGAGGTGGGAAGGGGTGGCGGTTAGTGAGAAATTGGTAAAAGGCTGCAAAAAAGGATTGCACTGTGTAATGTTGAATATACTAATTATCCTGATTTGAGCATCACATATTGCACACTGGTATTGATATTCAACACTGTACCCCACAGATATGTACAATCAACTATGATTCAATAAAAAAAGGAGAAAAAAAAAGAAGAAGAAAAAGACACAAGGGAACTTTATGGGGTGATGAATACATTCTATGTCTATCTCTTGTTTTAGGTTGTGGTTAAATGAGGGCATTTTCAAAACTCAGGGATCTGAACTAAAGATCTGTATATTATATTGTATGTAATTATAACTCAATAAAAATAAATTGAGAAAACAAATTAAAAAACTGTATTTCCTAATACGTTTATTTTACTTTGTGAAAAAGCAGTATAGAATGAACCCATTAAAAAAGTGTGTTTGTGTGTGTTTGAGTATGTCTGTGAGCATCTTGATGTGTGAATGAATGTTAGTGCAGCAATGAGGTTTATCCAGATTAATGGAGATTATACTTTTTGTTTTATTATTATTTTTTTTGAAAAATGATTTTACAGATTTTTTGGTGAAAATTTTATATACTCCATATGAGAAGTTTTTAAAATATCCCAACACAGAAGCCACCATTGCTAACAATAAGTGAACGTTATTTCAGATATCTTACATATATATGTACACATGTAAATAGAGAGTATATGAGTAGATACTGTGGTTTGAATATATGTATCACTACAAAATTTATATGTTGGAACTTACGCTCAAAGGTGATATAGTATTAAGAGGTGGGAGCTTTAGGAGGTGATTAGGTGGAGCTCTGATAGATGGGATTAATGCCCGTATGGTAGGCTTCAGACAGCTACCTTTTTTCTTCCATCCCTCTTCCAATGTGAAGACACAGCTTTCATCAGGCTCCTCATTCAAGGCACCATCTTGGCCCTCACCAGACACTGAATCTGCTGCACCTTAATCTTGGAATTCTCAGCCTCTATAACTGTGAACAATAAACTTATACAGTTTATGAATTACCCAGTTTAAGGTATTTTGTTATAGCAACAGAAACAGACTAAGAAAATAGAAATAATTTAAAAACTGTAATCATATTCTATATGTTATTTAAATTTTTTTTTCATTTTTTGTATTTAAGTAAATTAAGTAAAACTGAATAGATTGCTCAATATCAGAAAAAGATTCTGTATTAGTTTGTCAGGGCTGCCAGAACAGAATACCACAGACTGGGTGGTTTAAAAAACAAATTTGTTTTACCACAGTTCTGGATGTTAGAAGTCCAAGATCAAGGTATTAGCAAGTTGGTTTTTTTCTTGATGTCTTTCTCCTTGGCTTGCAGATGGCTGCCTGCTTGCCATGTCTTCACACGGTCATCCCTCTGTGTTGTCTGTGTTCTAATCTCCTCTTCTTATAAAGACTCCAGTCACATTGGATTAGGGCCCACACTAATGACTCCATTTTAGCTTAATATCTCTTTAATGACTCTGTCACCAAATACTGTCACATTCTGAGGTACTGAGAGTTAGGACTTCAACATATGAGTTGGGGCAAGGGCACAATTCAGCCCACAATAGGTACTTTACCAAAAGATATAATTCTTAAACAGTCACTCAAAGGTTAAGAAAAATGATTGTGAAAACATTAGGATATTGGGATATCTCTCTAAAAATTATACGTTACTCTTGTATACTTACACATCTGGCCACCTTTCTTCCCATTACCTGTTAGCTATATATATATATTGCTTTTACACTGTTGAGATTTATATTACTTGCATTATGTTACTCAGTAAGCGTAATTCCTATAGTCATTTATGTTTCATTCTATGTTTAAATTGGTTCAATGCTCACTACCACTCTTATTGCAGTTTTCCCATTTCATTTATTGCCCACTTTCCATTATCAAGTAGAATTTTCAAGGCAGGTCCATAAGTACTCCTATTTCATGAGTTCTTTCACGTCGGAGGCTATCATAATATCGCCTCTCTCTAAGGTTAGACTGGCTGAGAGCACCATTCTTGGGGCTTATTTTATTTGTTTTCCACAGGTGATGAACTGGTCACTTACCAGTCAGTTCATCTAACAGACAAATTTTGTTTCCCTCAGTAAAATTTAATAAAATTTATTGTTTCTTGAATTCCAAAGTTGGGATAATTAATATAGAAGTTTAGTTTTCTGCATTTTCTTAAAAAATCAAAGATGTGGTGATATAATGTGCTTTTAACTATATTTCTCATTCCCTTAACACAAAATTGGCTGTAGCTACCTTGTTTTGATAGTGTGTGTTCTCCACTTCAATGAATCTAACCTGTTTCAATTGATTATATATCCTGCCTTACTGATGCAGGTGCTATTGAGTTGGCAACTCAAGCCTAAGACATTTTCCCTATTGCTCTATCATTCCATGTCACCAAATATTGAACTGGCCATTTTACTAGTGTTTCCCCAGTCATTTCTTGGTGGGCTTGATTTTTTTTGCAATTGTTTTCTCAGGAAGGTCTCATGTATTATATTTCCTTAATTATATTTCTTATTATATTTCTTTTATATTTCAGAATGTCTGGGTGTTGCCTTTATTCCTAAACTAACATGTCTGGCTACAACATATTTTGAAGATTTATTTTCTTCTCTTCAGGATATCTTGATATTGTTCTACTGTTTTCTGCTTTAATATGTTTCTGTGGAGAAGTCAGCAACCAGCCTGGTTTCCCCCCTTTTAGTTGACTTGCTTTTTCTGTCTGGATGGCTGAAAAACATTTCTTTGTCTTTGGGTTTTAATAACTTAAGAAGCATATGTTGCAATGTTGATCCTTCTGTATCTTTTTTTTTTTTTTTCCAGTAGAAAAGGTCTATTCTCTAAACTGTGCTTCTCTTTACTTTCAAGGACTTTTCTTTTTAATATTTATTCTGTTTTCTTTTTTAGCTTACAACGACAAGGGCATAAATGTCCTTCTGTTATACTGACTGGCCTCTACCAGCTTCTTTCTCTCCAGCATTCTCTCCAACAGCCTGCTTTTCCAGCTGTTCCCCATTTTTTAGGAACTTTAGTAACACTTTTGAGGAGTTGGTTGAATCATCTTTTCCTACCATTTCTTCTGAAAGATGCAAATAAGATTAAAGGACTTCCTGAACCAAATAAACATCCTTTATTTATTTGCTTGGTCACCTCTTTTGAATATTTATGTCTTGTGTTTCTTGTTCAAGTGTTGAGGTAGGCAGATTCTCTTAGGCTTGTCTCTACTATCTTGACTAGGAAGTTTAAACTATCTTTCCATTTGTTTTTCTTATTATCCTTTATTTATGAGATGGGCTAATATGTGT
>NW_007727532.1:386063-387334 GCF_000696425.1 Galeopterus variegatus
GGATAGGCAGATTCTCTTAGGCTTGTCTCTAAACTATCTTTCCATTTGTTTTTCTTATTATCCTTTATTTATGAGATGGGCTAATATGTGTTGATTTGTTTTAAAAATTTCCACTATTAACATATATTTCTTTGGTTAAGTTGTTTAAATATTAAAAATATGATTTCAAAGTAGATTTTATGTAATTTATTTAGGGTTATATAACTATGTTCATTACACATTTAATCATAGTTTCTTTTTGAGCTATTTATTTCAATTTTGCCACCTGAGTTGTGCTAGTTTTATATAAAGATATGGGAAGCTGCAATATTTTTATGTATTCTGAAAAAGTTTAAACAGCATGAAATTTATTTATTTATTGAAAGTTTTGTTGAACTTACTTATATATTTGAATGGTCCCAGTGGTCATTTCAGGGGTACATTTTGATAACTGTTTCATTATTTTTCATGGTTATTAGTCTATTTTTGCTTCTCTAATTAATTTGGGTAATTTCCTAAAATTTTTACATACTTCATTCAGATATTTCCATATCTTACATCTCAAATTTTTATAATTTTTCTATCTCTGTTTTTAAGATATTTCTCACATTGTGTGTATATTTATAGTCCTTTCTTATATTGTCACATGTTCCAGAATTTTGTTTGTTTTCTGACTTTTACAAATAACAATTAGATTTATTACAAATAATAATGAAATTTATTTATCAAATCTAGTCTTTAGACTGCCATTTTCTAGTACAGTAATTTTCTTCTTTATTAATTGATTCAAATTTGTATATATTGAAATATCTTTCCTCACATTTTAGCTGGGTAAATATTTATTGAATTATATGTTTTTAGCCTTTAAAAGTTTATAGATTTTCACGCTTATCTTTTAGTTTTTGATATTTTAGAGGGAAAATCTGAGGCCAGTCTCATTTTTGTGCTTTTGTATGTGATGTGTATATTTTCTGCCCAGATTTTTATACATTACCTTATTTTTTAAAATAAGAAAGGGGCAGAATGTATTATTAGTCTCTCTCTAATAATCTTTTTTCAATTCTGTAGCATTTTCTTCTGTAATATCTTTCATTTTTATTTTTGCTCAAATATTTGCTTTACTTTTGAGTAGCAATTATTCGAATGTTGGTTCCATAGTCTCTGTCCTCCATATTAATTATTTTTTCTCTATTATTTTCCTGTTTTTCTTTATCTTCTATATACTTTGACTGCTTTTTAAATTTGTCCTCCACATTATTATTTTCAATTTCCAATATATATTCTACTATTTA
>NW_007727532.1:387958-389904 GCF_000696425.1 Galeopterus variegatus
GGACAGCTTTTTAAATTTGTCCTCCACATTATTATTTTCAATTTCCAATATATATTCTACTATTTACCACTACCAATGTGGTTTACATTTTCCTATCAATTATTTTTAAATTACTTGAAACTTTATTTTTTTTACCTCATCCTGCAGTTTTTACAGCTTAGCTTTCTCACTTTTTAATGTTTTCTGCTCCTGTGTCATAAAGACCACATTTTTTTCTATGTGTAGAGGATGACAGCCAGAAAATCAGTATCAACAACAGCAAACAAAGAAAAAAGACAATGAATTTGGTTGATTTTTCAGATATTTTTCTGTGAAATAAAGTAGATAATTGTCAGAAATGAACTCTTCTTCCTTGTTTTCAGACTCAAGATCCATTTCTTTTTTTCTGTAGGACTACAAAGATGTTAGGTAAGCCTGGTGCCCCTTCTAATTTCTAGATTCTAGGAAACCTTAACCTAGCTAGGGTAATGCTGTCTTCTACAGATTCCATTTTCTCTCATCCTTACAGCCTGATACTTTGCAAAAGCTCTATTTTGTTAGATGTACACTATTGTCAGCGATCATCCTCATGCCCCGCTTTTTCTTGATTTGGTGTGATGGTCCACATCACTGCCCTCTTGTTTTCTGGGGGTGCTGTTTGAGCAAATGTAGATGGATTCATGGGAGCCCAACTATGGCTGACATAAGAAATAGCAAAGACATGGTAGAGGATTGGGTGCCCAGACATCATGCCCAAGTAGCTGGCCAGAGAAAGAAAGAAGGGTTGAGCAGAATCCTCCCAGCTGAGTAAGTTTTATTTATGGGACCTATTTGAAGTCTCACAAATACTCTCACTGCATGTCATGAACAGAAGTTGATCTTGTCCGACACGTAGGTGTAAGGATGCCTTGGAATGTATTATTTTGTTTTTGGTGGCAAAATGCCCCACAAAAAATCAGGGTACTGAGAAGGATGGACGAAAATGGATATTTGTGTAGGGAACTGGCCCTTTTTGTCACAGCCTAGGTCTTTCTGAGTCCAGGATGACTGCTGAAGGGATTAAAAGTGTTTTCTGTTACCATAAGCAACAAAAAGGGCCAGCATGGTCACATTCATGATTTCGTCTCAGGCTTACTTATATTCCTTATATTGTGTTCAAACTTATTTCTTCCTCATCTTGCAATGATTTCATGGAGCCTGCTGTGTTAGAAAGAGGACACCAATTGTTGAGGTCTGACATTGTATGCCTCACCTTTCCTCCCTTCCTTTTGCAAGCCAAGTTTTTATTCTCTTCTTTTGGAGCAATGACTAGCAGATTACTCATACAGTGATTAGTCAGCCCTGGTTCCCTAAACGCCACATCTCCTGCCTCCCCCACTACCACTTATCACAGAGTCTTGGGCCTCCTGCGTCCACCACATTTAATCTTCCATTCACATCTTCCTTCTTGCTTCCCGCTCTATTCCTATTAAAGTATTAAAAGCATCAACAGCAAAGTCTAACATTTTTATTGTTCTTTTCTTCTTATAAAGTACCTCCTCATATTTTTAAAATTTCATTTGCTCCTCACAACTATCATGCAATCTTTTTTCTTAAACCTTCACTAAGGCATGCATTTTAGAGGTTAGTGATTAAACAGATCCATGTGAGTAAGTGGTGGCACTGTAATTCCAACCTATATGTCCTAACCCCATGGCTCACAATATCTCTGCTACACCATGTTGCAAGTCACAGCTTTTATACATTGCCTCCCAGCAGCAGCAGTTCAAGGGATGAGAAGTCTTGGATTTGTGGGTGCATGGGAAGGTAGCCTATAATGTGCACTGCGTTGAAATAGAGACTTTGGGGCCCCAAAAGGTGGAGAGAACACTTGCAATCAAGTAGGAATGAGCAGTAGGTCCCAGATATCCATGCTTAAGGACACATGAACTCCAAAATATTCTCTTCTCTTACCGAAGTATTCCTCA
>NW_007727532.1:390749-396014 GCF_000696425.1 Galeopterus variegatus
TTTTTATCAGAGCATGTATGCTCCTGGCTTAGTGCTAAATGCTTCACCAAGGGAAGTGATTCATGGGTGGAAGCAACCATGCAGATCAGAGAAGATTAACTTTCTTTCCAGTGGATGAGGGTCTCATAGAATGGCCTCGGATAAAAGAGGAAACTGCAGGCAGAAAGCCATGAGCTCTGGAAGCTAGCTGGAGCAGAAAGGTGAATAGGTGGTAGAAATACAATGATAATTTTTCCCAAGGGAAAGTCAGGTCAGACAGCTTTTTAGTGAAAGTGAGAAGCAAGCAGAAATTAGCTCTGATCAAGCTCTCAGCTTCTAAGCTTGGGTTCTTCAGACTATTTCTTGGCTTTCTTTGAAATCACTGAAATCTATACTAACACTCCATATTATTTAAACTTCTGTTTTACTTTGGTCACCACATAAACCACACTCAGACATAAACATATTTGCCTAATTTAGCTGCAGCCAGTACATTCAATATTTCATTAGGTACTTATAATTTTACTTCCATGTCCGGGCAGTGGTAGGGTAAGGGTGCGAAAAATAGGGTTGGGTCCTCGTGAATATATTCAGATTTGTAAGAGTCCCTTATGTTTGATCCCTGTGCAATTTACTCTCCTGTACAACGTGGCATTTAATCATCAGTGCAATATATATAGATGAGAGTTAGTAGAGCTGGATAATATTTTTAGATAATAATGTGCTTATTTCTGTTATGTATTCATTTATCTATTCATTCAGTCAGTCGTTCAGGATATTTACTGAGTGCATCTGTAGTACCTGGGGATATAACAGTGAACAAGACTAGGAAAAAATCTCTGTCTTCAAGAAAATAGAAACTATACTATGCTCTATTCCTCACAAAGGGCCAAGAGGGAAGAAGAAATAGACATCACATCTTTGTTTCTCATTAACTTCACAAACGAGAAGCCTGATGTACCATTGGCCCGACTATGTGTGTTGTTTGGCCTCAACAATATTTAAAAAATTTAATGCTAATGATTTTTGAGGNACTATGTGTGTTGTTTGGCCTCAACAATATTTAAAAAATTTAATGCTAATGATTTTTGAGGTTTACTCCCTTTTCAGTGCACAGCACTCTCCATCACTCTTTACTGTATTATACTTGTCCTGCTCCCATTATTTACTCTACCTTTGTGGCTCCTGTGAGTGTTGGACTCTTGGGCATTTGGGCCTAAATCCCCAAAACTTAGAAAGCTGTGAAGGAAGTAAATGTGAGAAAAGGATGCTTGGGCCTCAGAGAAGTAGAAACTGGAGAGTTTAGGGATCCCCAACCCAAAGTAGAAAGAGATTTTCCTCTAGCCTAAGTTGGGGAGAGGAACAAACAGTGTGTGAGCCCAGAGCAGTGGGGACTCAGCTTCTTGGGCAAGGGGGAGGTTTGCAAGAACTCAGGAGGGAGTTGCTCTTTGGTGCCTTTTGTCAGGCTGGGCTGTAGATGCTTCCCAATAGAGTCTCATGGTAATAACACTGTGAGGAAGCAGCACAGAGGGCAAAGCCCATGAATGCCCTAGTATGATTGATGTAGATTGACAACTGATATGTGAAGACCACAGAGCATTGAACTCTGTGCCATGCCTGGGCCTAGGCTAAGATCCCTGAACCATATCACAACCCTGATATGGGGCAAGGGGACACTATCCTTTATGAAAAAGTAGTACACCCAAGCACATGATTAAATCTTCAAGCTCACACATATAAATTTCAACCACTTTTCTTTACACCCTAAACTAAACTTAAATGTTTTGACCTGTGGGCAACTTTTCAGAAGAATCCTAAAGTCTAGAGATTCACTTTATTTTTAG
The DNA here is from genome assembly GCF_000696425.1 of Galeopterus variegatus. Classification (NCBI taxonomy): domain Eukaryota; kingdom Metazoa; phylum Chordata; class Mammalia; order Dermoptera; family Cynocephalidae; genus Galeopterus; species Galeopterus variegatus. The sequence continues at coordinate 392,573 of NW_007727532.1, forward strand.
TCCTCTTTGCTACATTGTTTCTATTGATTTTCCACTATGTCACTATGTATTTTCATTGACATATGTGCTGGATGTTATTTATCTTATTATTCGCCACAAAAAAAAAAAAAAGAAAAGAAAAGAAAAAAGACTTGGCTTTGCAGAAAGCATGTGGAAAGTTAGATGGAAATTCTTATGTGAAGTGTTAAATGAAAACTACAGGTTTTCTTCTGGTAATTACGCACGATCTTTATGAAACTCCTCTTTAAAAGGAATGCAGAAAGATGAGATTTAAAAAATCTGAAAACTGGGCAAATGTAGTATTTCCAACGAGAGAGTCCGCAACCAGCAATGCTTTTTTTTAGCTTCTGTGTTTCCATAATGTGCATGATTTGCTGCCTATGCATTTGCGTTTTCACTCAGCAGTCTAACATGAATGGGTGTTTCGTTTTTTTCTCAGCCAGTAAAGTATTGATTCTGCATCACAAGGGGAAAATATAAATGTAGGTCTTTCAGAGATGTCCTCAACCACAATGTTAGAAAATTGCTAAGTGTTAGAAATCTCAAGTACAGCATTGGCAGAGAGCAAAGTTTCACATGGTGATGCGTACTGTAAAATCCCTAGACTCTGTTTTTAATATTCAAACCAAATCAAAATGTGATGATGCGTACTGTAAAATCCCTAGACTCTGTTTTTAATATTCAAACCAAATCAAAATGTGATGCCAGTTAAATTTCTGTGAGAAAAACAGGATCATTAAAATTCTGGTGTCATACATTTGAAAGAAAACAGGGTCAACTATCAATATAGATGGCAAAACGTGAATCCTGAAGTCCCTAAAATTGAAAATAAAATTCCCAGTGGGTCAGTCATGGATTCTGAAACAAATCTGTTTTCTGAAGTCTCCAGGAATATTGAATCTTATTGAAAAATTCATTTAGGAAAGTACTACCTCTGTAAATTTATTATTTGAAAATTTTATTCCTATTTTAAAGATAGTTCATTATGGAAAGTTTCACTTCTATGGCATAGGTAGTTCGTTTCTATTATGTCCTTTTCTTTTTTTACCAGTAACCACCACTGAGTCATTTCAGAGTGAATTAAATGAATTGTATTTTAAGTGGTGGTGCTATTTTATATCAGCGTTCACCAGCTTTGTCTTCTCCCTTCATTGCCTTGAGAAAAGGCAGCTTTTAGGCATCAAATTATTGTTTTAAAACAAAGGATGGGGTTGTTGTTAAGAGTCAACGAGAAGATTTACTTTATTATTGGAATCAGTTTGTTCTGAAGCAGTTTGTTTAAAAGGAAGCCAATAGAAACATCCATGTTTTAATCAGGAGAATACTTAATATTGTTTGTGCATGAGTAAATATACTAAAGGAAAAATGAAGGCATTCAAAAATGCAGAGCAATTATGTGTGAGTTTTTTCTCATGATGTTTGCCAACTTGAGTAGTTATGAATTAGATGTTAAATCAGGTTGAATTTCCAATTTGACATTGTCCCTCCTTTTGTTCTCTCTTCTCTCTTCTCCCTTCACCACCCCCCCACCCCCCGTACCACTTTGTCATCTGATATGTTATTTGGAGGATGTGGGCATCTTTACATTAAAATTTTTTTTTTATTCATCCACTGTAGGCAAATAACAGAACTTAGTGTGGAGGTATAAAAGCAAAGAAGAAAAGGTCCCTGTGGGTAAACAGAAGTGCAGTGCTCAGGGAGCTAACAATTTAGTGGTGACACAGACACAGAATCAAAGAATTATAACACAGGCAGGATGTACTATAATAATACTGCAAATATAATTTAGTGGCATCCATTGCACAGAACAAGAGGGAATTCATACTTGTTTTTATAGAAGAGATAGCCTTGAGCTAGAACTTAAAATATGGATAATATTCGAAAGGTGAAGATGGAAGGAAATGTTGTTCCAGCTGAAGGTAACAGAGGTGGATAACATGCCCAGATCACACTGCATATGTCATGAATTATGGTTATGGAAGATGCATTAATATAAAGAAAAAAATCAGACTATCACAAAGACTTTATTAAAAGGGTTTTAAAAATACCCCCAAACCAAACTAAGTACTTGACAGAATGTCTGAAAGATGGAGGTCATGTCCCTGAGATGTCAGTTACACCCTTCCATGAGTTGCTTCCTCTGCCCCAATGGGGCTGTTTTAGTTGAGAAATATATTGTCGAACCTAGAGGACAAGAAACAGAGATGATAATAAGGTAGTGGGTTCAGTGAGCTCAATGAATCTGTCTATAAAACATCAAAGCATCAAGAATTTCAGGCCACTATTAATTAGTCAAATAATCAGTTACTTAAAATATATGCTACATGCATTATTTGTCCAAATAATATCACAAGCAAAATAGCCAGGTTATTGAACCAAATTTTAGAATTAAATTTACTAGGTGTTTTGGAATCCTGTAGACCCAGCTTATATGAAAGAATCTTGGTCAGTGAGTTGGCTGGAATTATTGTTAAACAAAAGCCATAGCACTTTGTCATGGGGTTGAATTTAGTTTTCCTACCACATTTTTTTTTTCAAGTGAGTCATTAGAACAACATCCTGACCCCACAATATGTTACCAACAAAAGCACATCTTTATTTTTCTCTGGTTTCTATTTGCAGCCAACCAAGGCTTTGGCTGTATTATGTTCATCAGCAAGAAATCCCCAAATACCAAGCGGCATACCAGCATCTGCATGGACCATAAATTCAGGACAGATTTCAAATCTGGGAGGAGAGTCTTAATCTCCTCCTCTTCTTGGGCATGCTCTAAAGCAAAAAATGATTTCACTGACCCATGTCAATCTTAACACTTTGTTTCTCAGAAACATAAAGGGATCTCCAGCAGGTCTTACTTGTTGAAGATGGTTACAAACAGAGCATGAAACAGGAAATTGGCCTTTGCAGTATGCAGAAATAAGTCTTTGGCTTTGCAGTAGCCTCACATAAAACTCCAAAAGCCAGCATTCCCACTGAGGTTTATCCTGAGTGTTTACGTGTTAGGATCAGACAAAACCATTTCCCTTTTCCAAGTCAGCACTACTGTTCTAGGCAGTCAGTAAACACTATTTGCCTTTAGCAGTGGACATTGCGATGATCAAAAATTTAGACACAGGGCTGGCTGGTTAGCTCAGTTGATAACACCAAGGTCAAGGATTTGGATCCTCATACTGGCCAGTCGCCAAAAAAAAAAAAAAGAAAAATTAAAAAATTAGGCATGGGAATCAAACAGGTGAATACTCATCTATCATTATCAACAGTCTGGATCTCTGTGCACATAGACATTAGGAGTGGAGCAGTTATTTTCATGGACTTTGACCCCAAACTGCAGCAACACAGTCTCTTCCACAGTGAAATCTACAGATTCATAGAGCTCACTGTTCTTGGAAGCCATTACCTTACTAGGACAAGGATGAGAACAAAAGGAATGCCAGGAGAGGGT
>NW_007727532.1:396292-397968 GCF_000696425.1 Galeopterus variegatus
AAAAAAAAAAAAAAAAAAAAATTAAACAATTAGGCATGGGAATCGAACAGGTGAATACTCATCTATCATTATCAACAGTCTGGATCTCCATGCACATAGACATTAGGAGTGGAGCAGTTATTTTCATTGACTTTGACCCCAAACTGCAGCAACACAGTCTCTTCCACAGTGAAATCTACAGATTCATAGAGCTCACTGTTCTTGGAAGCCATTACCTTACTAGGACAAGGATGAGAACAAAAGGAATGCCAGGAGAGGGTGTGGCTCTGCATGCACATCCACAACCAACCCTTGAAAAGCCTGGCGCAGCCAGAAGGATCTGGCTTTTGTTGTACTTAAGACAGTAGCTTTGCTCCCCTCTGAATAGCAAAATTAGAATCCCCTGAGTCCTTAGACTTAAGGAAGACATAAATTATGATCATTTTTTTCCATATTTTATTAACTCCCTATCAAATAGTCTGATGGTACGAAGTAGCAAATGGTGGGAAAATTCACCTGTACTATTGACATAGTATTTGAATTTCTTTCACCTAATGTTTGAATCAGGCTCGAATTAAAACTCAACATCTGGAGACACATCCCAAAATATCCTAGATTATTCTTTTTCTGGCACCATTATGCTTGCTATGTCTTTAAAATGTTCCTCACAGCATCAAGAGACCTATGCTTCTCCAGTGGATATGTTTTTCATTTTCCTACCTTTAGAAAGGAGAAATTCTTAACCAATGTTGATAGTTGAGGATCCTTGGGATTCTTTTTTGTTTATCATCTTCTAAAATGACTGAAAGATCTGTCTAGATTCTTAAGTTCCACAAAGCTGAGGATGTTCTTCTTGCATAGCTTCCTCATGTTTTACGGTAGAACTCTGCCACACAAATGAGATGGACTTAGGTTCAAACCCTGATTCTATCTACCTGTGTGATTTGGGGCAACTTATTGTTAGGGGACAAGTCTCTCTAATTCTCTTACATTTCATCACGTCTTTCAATCAGTGGCACTGACTGCCTTTCTTTCAGACTTTGTTTCAAGTATGTTTGTATAGTGAATAACATTTCAAGATACAGACAGTATTTCCTTCCAGAGCAAAGGACGCATGCTTATTCTCTATTACAAAAATTTCTGTAAAACAAAATGTAAATTCCTGTAACACATTATAAAGTTCCCGTTACAGAACCTATTTAGTGTTCAGGTGCTCCCGAACCCTCTTTAGGGATTGGGGTTCAGAAAATTGGCAAAGTAAAAGGTTAATACTCAGGCTACTGCTATTGCTGTGGCTAGTAAAGTCCTTTGTCTCCGAACCAGGAATCTTGTGCCTTCTGCAAGCATGGATGGAACTGTGACAGGCTTACTTGTTAGCTTTCAAGTATGGTAAAATATCAGACCCTTGACAGCTTGTGACACTTATTTAACAGTATTAATCCTTAGTTTCCTCATTTAAAAAATAGCTTTAAGGGCCGGCCCGGTGGTGCACTCGGTAGAGTGCCGCGCTTGGGAGTGCGGCGGTGCTCCCGCCGAGGGTTTGGATCCCATCTAGAGACTGGTCTGCTCACTGGTTGAGCGTGGTATGGGTGCGACACCGAGGGTTGCGATCCCGTTACCGGTCCCGAAAAAAGACAAAAAAAAAAAAATAGCTTTAAAAATAGTACTGACATGCATTCTTTTCATATTCACATAGA
>NW_007727532.1:398182-403507 GCF_000696425.1 Galeopterus variegatus
AGACCCATCTGCTCACTGGTTGAGCGTGGTATGGGCGCGACACCGAGGGTTGTGATCCCATTACCGGTCCTGAAAAAAGACAAAAAAAAAAAAAATAGCTTTAAAAATAGTACTGACATGCATTCTTTTCATATTCACATAGATGTTATTATATAAGTATATATATAATAAATATAAATAAATATATATAACAGTATTAATCCTTAGTTTTTTCATTTTAAAAATAGCTTTAAAGATAGTACTGACATGCGTTTTTTTCATATCCACACATATTTTATTATATAAATATATGTTTCTTTCAAAATGCTTAAGAATTTGGTGACAGTGGTGACTCTTTAGAGAGAAAGAGGGTCATTGGGGAACAGAGATAGAAGAAAAACATTTTTCATTAGATAGATTACTTTTTACATAAATAAAATGAACACATTTAAAAGACACATATAAAGATCAAGAAAACATGGGTGACATAAAATGTCCCAAAACTTAAAGTGATTTACATCAAAAGAGCAATTAAAGATCAAAAAGAGAAAAGATGCAATTCAAAGATAGGATAAAGAGAATAAGAGGTAATTCTGATACTAAGAAAATAAAATGGCCACTAAATAAATATAAACAAATTATTCTCTCTCAATTAATGTCTGTATACTCACCCTTCCTCTTTTTTATTTTCTTGTTTGTTTTTGCCTATAAAATTCTGTTTTATATTTGAAAAATGCTCACTCTTTATCACAACATGAAATTCTACGATCCAGTGCTACATCTTCCTGCCATTTTTTTTTTTTGTCTTTTTTAATATAAGTATTTTGTTTCTTGTAATTCTGACATGCTTGTTGTAAGGACAACGAGCCTTGTGCTAATCACATATTGAGCCATGAATAGATATTTGCTAGTGTTTTTATTTATGTGATAATTTCACTGTCCACCTTAAATAAACCAATTCTTATGTGTAGTCTGATTTTGAAAGAAAAATATTGTTAAGAAATGTGATTTCAAGACATTCCTCACCAAATATAATTTCTTTAGGAGTCATTTTCTTTCATCTGTGAGGTTCATACTTTTTCTTCCATTTATTTATTTATTTACTTTTTGCAGTACAGTGTTAATATAAAATCTTGGATGGATTTATTGTAGAAGCCTACATTCAGAAAAAATTATTTCCTCTATTGTTTCCATGGAAAGAAACTGGGAAAGGAGACTTGCAGAACAACTTTCTTGGCTTAGTTCGGTTTATAATTAAAAATTTACCTTCCAAAACATCTTGTCTTTATTCCTTGCTACTCTTTTTTAAATTTTTTAAATGCCTCTTTGGATTCCTTTTGCCTACAGGAAAATGTCACAATTTCTTGGCCTGATTTTACAGGCCCTTTCAGTCCTTCCAGCTTTACCCTCAACACATCTGCTTTAACTCTTGATTTCTTCATAGTCCACAACTTTATGCTGTTTCCCCCATCTGTACATTTTATACATACCTTTCTTTCTGACTCATATATGTCTTCCTTTTCTACCCAACATCATCCCATTCACCCTTTAAGGGTCAGTTCAACTTTCTCTTTCTCTGGGAGGCTTCCTTGTTTATCCGAGTAGAACTGGCTGATACTTTCTTTGACTCACACTCTTAGTATCACTCTTCTTACCCATAAGGAATTACTCTGTATTTATTTAGCCATGGTCCGCATCACCTGATTGCTAGCTGTTTGAGAGTAGAGATTGTCTTACTCATTGTTTAGGTCTTTGATATGCACAGTGCTTGGCAAATAGTAGATTTTTTTTTAAATCAGTGGGACATAGAATGAGACTGGTCAGCTTTTCTGCGATTTAAGCTATTAAATTTGTTTCACTGGCACCTGGTTCAATCTTAGTGTTTCTCAACACTGGTTGCTCATCGGAATCCCATGGAGAGCTTTGACAAAGTACCAGTGCCAGAGCCTGGAGATTCTAATGGCTACACCTAATTTCTATAGGTTTGGATTTAGTCCATTTTTTTTTTTTTTGTGGAGTCCAGGGGTTGGGAATAATAACAGCAGGCACTTATGCAGGTTTTACTATACAAGGCATTATTTCAGGCACTGTTTTAAGCACTTTATTTACATTAAGTTATAAGCATTAAAGTCTTGATACATAATGAAAGAACAAAACCACTTTATTTTAGCAAAGCCCATATTTTTGTTTGTTTTTAATTAAATAGGGCAGTAAAGAAGCAATCCCAGTGTGTACAGTGTGATGAGTTGTGGTCACACTCGAAATAATTTTCAGTGTTTTAAAAAAAGAATTCAGATTGCTGAAGGAGATGTTAAATATTAAGAGTCACTTTTCTAGTTTAAGATTCAGTTCTCATGAGACAGCACTTTGTTCACCAATTTGCCATAAAAATTTGTCTTTGCTCACTGGAGCTTTTCACTTTTGAAACAGAAGGGCTGATTTGATTTGACATCTTTGCAATTATTTAAAGGAAGTATAACATCTGGATAAAAAGAGACCATAATGACTTAAGTAAAGGAATATTATAAGAAGTTTACTAAAAATGGTCCTAAGTTAAAATAGTAAGAACATTAAACATAGGATTTTATGCATCGTATTTAATTGTAAAAAGAATATTTTCATACAAAGCATGTTATAAAAATAGTTGAGTATTTCATTAAAACATATTTTGTAGGGGCTGGCCCGGTGGCGCACTGGATAGTGCGCCACTTGGGAAGCGCGGCAGCGCTCCCGCCCGAGGGTTCGGATCCCACATACAGACCGGTTCCGGCTCACTGGCTGAGCGAGGCGCGGGGGCAGCACCGAGGGTTGCGATCCCGTTGCCGGTCCCCGGTCCGGTACGGGGGCAACACTGAGGGTTGCGATCCGTTGCCGGACACGGAAAAAGACAAAAAGACAAAAAACAAAACAAACAAAAAAAACCCAAACAAACATATTTTTTAGTTTTCTTAAGGAATATTACTCATATGGTTTAGGCCACCCTCAGTACTGCTCATAGGCTCCTCTCTAGTCTTCTTGCTGCTTTTCTCACCCTGCCATCCATCCTTCCAACCTGCCAGTCATCTGTCATTATATATTCCAGCACTGCATGGATGGTTAATCTCAGTGAAGCAAGACAGTCTTGGCGGTGAGCCTGGAATAAACCTACCCACTTGGGTAGTATAGGGAGTAGGAGAAGAGTCTGGCAAAACTCTGTTATGGAGCAGGACAACAGGGTGCCATTTGATGCCAACAAATGGTTCTTAAAGAGAGCCAAACTGGGACAACTTAGGTGGCCAGAAAGCTGGACAAGTAGAACCACAGGGAAGCCAGAGCAAGCAAAGATGCACCCCAGCAGTATGAGAGAAGTTATGACTGCCACGGTAGGCCCTGGCCATAAAGGGCTGGATTTCTACTTCCTGTGATAGATGAGGGCTGTTTTGAGGATAAGTCTCAGCCCTGATATGTCCTGGGTTGTCACTATATAAAAAAGGAACAAGCCAGGGCCTAATTTCTAGAATTGAGAATAAGGTGAGCATTGTCTTAAAAATAAGGTAACCAGCTATTAGCACTTGGGCACAAACTGAGAGAAAGGTTAGTCACAAAAATGACTTGATTTTAGGTCCAGAATCAGAGTTCCTTAATGGACCAGTTCCACCTATAGGTAGTTTTGATGTGGGTGAAAATGAATGTGATGTTTGAGGATTAGAAAAACACATTTTGGCACTTTGATTTCATTCCGATAGATTTTTTGCAATGGCTTCCTATTGACTATAGAACAAGCCAGGCTCATGAATATGATGTGTAAGGTCCTTCATAATCTGGTTTCAACTAATTTTTATTCCTGTTTCTTACTTCTCCTTATCATATCTCCTTGCCTCAACCCCTTTATCTACTTGCTTTGCATGGAGCCTACAATTCCTTAATGTGAACTAATTAAATTGTTTTTCTTTGTCTTAACACAACCTATACTTTTCTGGCTTGAAGCATTTCTCAAAATTTTCTTCTTCATGTATACCCATTGTGTATAAACCAATTCTTAATACCAAATGTTGGAAATATATATATATTTTTCTCTTTTTCCTCCTCTACTATTGATACACCTTTTCAAGCAAAGGCTTGGGTTGGCCTTATTCATCTTAATATCTTGCATCAAGCCCAACACAGTGCGAGAGACAAAAAAAACCAAATAAACAAAACAAACAAACAAAACACAGGTTTTTAAAAGACTATTCCTTTGGTCCTAATTTATTGGCATTATATTTTAAAAATTATATTAATTTGCCTACATTTTGAGTTTTTTACACTTTGTTAAATTTGAAAGAAAAACCTATATTCTTCTTGGGTATACTATGCAGCCTCATCAGCAGACTTAAAAACAATTTGGAAAATTCAGATTTTAAGAATTTCAAGAGATACAAAGATGGCGACAGGTCTGGAGCGGCCGTGCCAGGAGACAGCGCGACCCTGAGAAGTGTACGCTGTGATACGAGAGTACTATTTGCATTTCCAAGAGCAACAAAAAACGAATAAATCTTTGAACAACTAACCTACAATGACGAAAAAGCAACTACAGATTCGAGGTTTTTGGGCCGTCACAAAAGAAAATTCCTGAGAGCGCCCAAGCCACGCTGCGGGATCGAGTGAGCAGCCCGAGACAACAAAGGCCAAGTAAGTCAGCAGGGACGACACAGAAACGGAGTGGAAGGCACCTGACCGGCCCAACTCTGCGAGCTCTGTGAGTCACCCCCAGTCCAGCCCCACTTGTGGGGCAAAGCCCGTCTGGCTTCCGCCCGCCTGGCTCCCACCTGCCTGGCTCCCGCCTACCACACCAGGCTAGGCCACGGCAACAGCACTGCCTCCATTTTCTAGGGTGGGGGCGGAGACAGCCCCTTGGTTTGGCGCGGCTCCTCACTGAGACGGTCCACTTATATACCTCAACGCGGGGAACCCCGGAGCCTGTGGACCAGCCTAAAATCCCACTCCCCCCGTGGATCTCTGACGTGGCTGGTGGCGGGAGGAGCCCCCGGCCAGCGTCAGGAGGGCTGGGAAGTGGAGCCTGCCCAGACTGTCTCTCCACCACACCCTGGGCCTCGGCCCCAGGTAAACTCCCTGTTTCCGGGAGGCAGATACCATCTCTGTGGCCCTCACTTCGTAAGAACCCCAAACTGATTTCTGGTTGGGAGAGGGGAGCCCGGAGCACTCTGGAGCTGGATTGAAGTTGCCGGAGAGCACTCCCGGAGGGCGCCTGGGTTGACCCGTGCTGGGGGGATTTAAAGAGGAACTATGTGCTGTGGGTCCCTCCTCCGAGGAGCTCACACCCTGGAGTTGGAGATAACTTTACTACACAGATAGCCCCAGCACCGG
>NW_007727533.1:0-1168 GCF_000696425.1 Galeopterus variegatus
TCACTACCTGGACTTAAGCAAAGCATTTGGAGGAATCCATGCACAGAAGCCAGCACTGACATGGCTGTAGCAGACCCTGCAGTGCCCTGCCCATATGCCCCTATTCTTATAGTTGCAGTGCACTTTCTGGACCTCCTCCTGCAATCACCTGAATTTCTTTGCCTGAGGGTCTTCCATATGTATTTTTCATCTCCACACAGCAATCTAGAAATGCTTGGGAATTAACAATAAATGGCTGAATGGCAGGTGGGAGTTGGTATGTAAATACCCCAGCTGTCTCACCCCTCAGACATGACAACTGTTTAATGTAGCTTCCAGAGTACCCTGAAGGAGGGAGTTATGCTCCAATTACTTACAGTGGCAATTTGCCTGATAATGAACCTTTATTTGCTTCCTTTCCTTTCCTATCTTACTTCTTTACTCCCCTACAGTGTTTCCTGGAATCACCTCCCAAATGAACTACTTGCATTCAAATGGTGGATTTCAGGGCTGCTTCTGGGGGAACCAAAACTAAGACAATGGCTGTATCAGGAGTCTGAGGAATGAAGTCATTGTCATAGCCTGTGTTGTGCTCTGGAAATGTTTACTGAGAGCATAAGTGCTTGTGATGGAAACTCGTGGGTAGCCTGGGAGGGTGAGAAGAGAGGGGCTGAAGTCAAGGAGAAGGAAGGAGGAAGTGGTGTTCAAGGAGTTAGTTCTGCTAGAGGCTCAGGAATGTAGAGAAGTAATTTGAGCTTTGCAGAGCAGAAACACACGGAAGGACAGGAGGCCTGCCATTAAATTGTTGCTTCTTGGGAAATGATAAAAGCTAATTGAAACAGACATCCCCGGGGGCTCTTTCTGTGCTATGCCCTTTTCTTCTTGGGGAATTTGCATATTCCTTGACTAAAAAGAGGTATAAAGTATCTTGAAAACAGAAGTAAGCCATTGTGCAGTGGCTTTAGTTTTGCACAGTAAGAATCCTGTTTTCTCATTTCCTTTGGAAATCTGGTTGAGCATCCTTATGAAAAATTGCTTGAGGAAAGCACTTAAAATACAGTATCACGGGCCAGCCCGGTGGCGCACTGGAGAGTGCGCCGCTTGGGAGCACGGTGGCGCTCCCGCTGAGGGTTCGGATCCCATGTGGAGACTGGTTCCCGCTCACTGGCTGAGCGTGGTGCGGGCGCAA
>NW_007727533.1:1826-6433 GCF_000696425.1 Galeopterus variegatus
GGTTCCCGCTCACTGGCTGAGCGTGGTGCGGGCGCAACACCGAGGGTTGCTATCCCGTTGCTGGTCTCCGGTATGGGCACGACACCGAGGGTTGCGATCCCGTTACCGGTCAGTAAAAAAGACAAAAAAAGGAAAAAAAAAAATACAGTATCAGGAGCCATGCTGCTAGTGTTTTCACAATGTTAGTTACCCCTGTAGGCAGCACATAGATCATGACAATGTCCCTGTAGCTGCCAAGAGAAACAGTATTAAGATTATTTTGATTCACTATGTTGAACGCGCTATTGTCTTTACTGTAAAAGAAATTACCTAGGCCCAAATAATTACCTAAAAGTCATTAAATCTTTTGACATAAAATGGCAAAATCTTCTAATAGATGATATAGTAAGACCAAGGATAAAGTGTGTTCAACAAAAATCAATTGCCATGAGATTTAGTTTGTCTATTTTGACTTTCCTTGTCTTTTCTGCCGGGAAGGGCAAGAACAGGGAAAACAGGGGAGTTGCTTGGAGAAAGCCGGGCATGTAAAATGGGATGTTTGCTTCGGGTTGGCACAGTAAGGGCACAGGTGGCTCAGTAAGGACACATGCAGTGCCCAGGGAGGGTGCACTGCCATTGCAAGAGCTTAAAGAATGTGAGGGGAGAGAATGGACCAATCCCAAGTGATTTCTACAAGTGCAAGGTGATTCCCACTAAGGCTGCCAGCACTGCTTAGCATGTACCTCAGTGGGACTTTTAAGGGGAAAGATGGAGAAACCAAACCCAAAAGACCTTATTTGTGCAATGACTAGGACACCTTAGAACGGGCTCTGGCTTGGAGAGAAGCAAAGAGAAGGCAGTGAGAGGTACGCTCAGAGTCCTGAGAACCCTCCGGAGTACACTGCTTGCGTGGATCCTCACACTATCCCAGGAGAGTCAGTGCATTGGCACTGAAACACACAGGTGAGGAAATGTGCTCCAGGCCACCCAGTACCTAGTGGTGCGGAGAGACCCAAGCCCAGGACTGTCTGGCCCACACTGTGCCTTTTCTCCTCCTCAGTGGAGAAGACAGAGAGGAAACTATAAAAGTCCAGTGCAAGATGGACGGGGTGACATTGTGCTCAGTCCTGGGGTACTGATGAGTGTGCACATTGTGCCCCAGGAGCTGACCATGAGTGGTACAGATCTCCCACCATGGGGGGCCATACAAAGGAGAGGGAAAGGGGAAGGCTGTGCCCCAAGAGTGCAGTCTTTGGAGGATCGTGGGAAAGTGAGGAGAGGAAGCCCTTGGGTACCGGCCTTGGTCCTAATGTTTCTGGGCATCATTTTCCACACAAGCGATGATCCAGTAGTAGCATGTGCATGGAGAACCTGCCAGGACTTCTGAATGTGTTCACCAGCTCTTCCTCTACTCCAAGTCTTTCTCCCAGCACCCATGACCTCTGCCGGCTGGGCGACTCCTCCGTAACGTAGTTCAGGCTTCCTCCTTCTGGAAGTCGTCCACAAAGCCCACGCCTGGGCTCTTCACATTTCAGCCTAGAATGCCATCACCCATTAGATAGGCATCATGAATTTCAGTCTGTCGCTTCTTATAAATTATGAGTCCCTTTAGGCAGAGGCAGGGTCTTCTTCAATATCTGTTTCCCAGTGCTTTGTTACATAGCAAGTAATCAACAAATGTTTTCTTTGAACTACGTCTAACTACATTAAAGCTTCCTTTATATAGTTTCCACTTACTCTTTGCTTAGTAAAAGAAACCACCTTCAAAATGCTGCGCTTGTCCATCATTTTCTGAAGTGACATGGTCAATGATTGTGAACTCAATGGCTATTGACAGAAAGGGTCTAGGCAGACCACTTCACTCAGACAGAGGTTCTTCCCCTGGCTCTCAGACTGGCAGTTTGTCAGTCACTGTGACTCCCCAGGTGCTTGCTTGCATGTGGAGCTTCTGTCTGGAGCTTCACAGTTACACCTGCAGGTAACTGAGGCTCTAGGGTGAAACTGCCATTGGTGTTTGCTAACGTTTCTCAGGTTAGTCTAATGCATAGCCAGATGAAGAACCTCTACTTAGCGCTAGTCCTGTTAGTCTGCCCAGCACTGTCTCTCAGATGGTGCAGTGAGATGGTTTTTCTTTGCTGAAGGATTGGGAGCATTTTGGGAGGAGTCACACGTTCTTAGTGTTCCACATGTCATGAGGGTGAACTCTCAGTTCCCACCAGATCCGACATCTGCTTTTGCTTCCTAAGTCTACATGGTGAATGAGCCTCAAACCAATGCTGGTACAGACTGGACCCAGGACTTGTTTACTGGGAAGGATAGTGCCATGGGGTACCTTTGTCTTTCTGCTATTAAGATGCAAAGAATGCCACAGTGTCACTAAGCATGGGGCTGAAACTTCATGCTATGTTTGGATTCTGACAAAATGAATCACTAATACTTTCCTCCTTGATTTTGTTCTCTGCTTTTTGGTGAGGATTAGAGGACAGTGTGCTGCTAAAGAAGCTGATTAGGTCCATGTCTCTGATAAAAAGCCCTAAGCCATTATGAGTATTTAGTCTCCTTTGGGTTGGGCACACTGTCAGCTCACAGGATTGTACTTCTCTCCTAAGAGATTGCAAGTCTTATTGCACGCACATAGCAAGTAACTGCATCATCATCCGCATGACTTTTAAAATGAATACAGTCTACAGAAATGAAGAGCTTGTCAGATATTTGAAAATAAATTTTGTAAGCTCCCAGGTTCCTTGTTGTATACTCTACCACGGCTGCAGCAAAATAGTCAAATAAAGCTGAAACTGACAAATCCCTGCTTTCCTTGGGCNAGCTCACAGGATTGTACTTCTCTCCTAAGAGATTGCAAGTCTTATTGCACGCACATAGCAAATAACTGCACCATCATCCGCATGACTTTTAAAATGAATACAGTCTACAGAAATGGAAGAGCTGGTCAGATATTTGAAAATAAATTTTGTAAGCTCCCAGGTTCCTTGTTGTATACTCTAACACGGCTGCAGCAAAATAGTCAAATAAAGCTGAAACTGACAAATCCCTGCTTTCCTTGGGCTTTGAAATCACACAGACCTGGGGATCAGGCTGGGTTTTGCCCACTGGCAAAAGGAAAGCTTCCTTTAACCCTTTCAAAAGGTTAGTAGAAAATGTAGTCTGTCTAGCTCCCTTGAGTCTGCCCTTTCTGGAATGCTCTCCTTAGTATGAGGGAGTTTCATTCCCTGTTGCAGCTCAGGGCAGACCACCCTCCTATAATCACTGTAACATTAGGCAGGGCTCGGTGCAGATTTTCCTACCATTCCTGAGTCCAGTGTCCCATAGCTGCAAAACTGGCTCTTGCACATTGAGATCCGAAGCCACATTTCAGGTTCAGGCCTGCCTCACCAATCCATTCTCCTAGTAATCATACTTCATGCACTCCAACACTCTTCTTATCTCTCATTCTATCTTTCTTTGGTTTCTTATTCCAGCTTCTATGGAATGTTTCCAGGTGACCTATCAGCTAACGATCTTCCTACTTTCTCCTTATCACTGTTTTAGAGTGAAGCTTTCTATTGGGTCACATCTTGGCAGGGAACTCACAGCATCCATCCATGGCTAGTTATGGTGAACTTGGGGAAGCCATGGAAGTAATCAAGGTCAGAGGCTGCAGGGTCTGACTGGCTCCCTTCCAAGCTCTGCCACTCAGTGGCGGTGTGACCTTAGACAACTAAGCTGACCTCTCCAGGTCTCTGCTTCTTCATTTGTAAGTTGATTATAGTAACAGTACTTTTCCCATAGGATCCTTGGAGGAGTAAAGGTCTTTCATGTAAGCAAAGTACTTAGCACAGTTTCTATCTTGGTAACAATTACCATCATTAAGAGAAAGATAAGGAAAAGGGCTCCATGTGACACTGTGACATTCAGACCACTTTCACACCCAGGAAGGCCACACAATTGTCACCATTATTTGTACATACCTGACAGACAAAAATGTTTTATGCTACTATATTATTTTTAGCTGGAAGGGATTAGAAGATTATTGTGTTCATTGCTTCTATTATGGAAGAGTGGAGACTAAGATGTTGAATGTTGTGCATGGCTAGTGTTAAAGATAAACTGAGGCACAATAGAATTTTAAAGCATTTTACAGCAATTCCTCAGTTGGGCAGCATCAAATCCAAAGTTGTTAGGGGCTTTGTTGAAGAATGTGAGGGGAAGGCTTTCATAGGGTGAACGCAGAAGCAAGGCAAAGATTACATTTATGTAGTTGCCTTATTCGGTCTTTCTCACTGGAAAGTCCCTAGTTGTATAATAATAGGTTAGTCGACAGCTTCTAATTGGTGAGCTTAAGTTTTGTTTTCTCTAATATGGGCATTTATAAGAAATAGCCATTAAGTTTCACTTATGTTTGCAAATCGAGCAAGTGATGGAGACTTTTGAGTTTGCATACTTGTCTTTGTGTGCACGGATTCCTTCAGGCCTGGTCTTTATTTTATTTTACTTTAACGGTCACATGGGGCAATGCTAGGGCAAGAACTTGGGCTGTCCTAGAGTGATGGTTAATATTATCTGTTGGGCCGGCCCGGTGGCGCACTGCTACAGTGCGCCGCTTGGGAGTGTGGCGGCGCTCCCGCCGAGGG
>NW_007727533.1:7411-9505 GCF_000696425.1 Galeopterus variegatus
GGTACGGGCGCAACACTGAGGGTTGCGATCTGTTGCCGGTCACGAAAAAAGACAAAAAGGAAAAAAAAAATATTATCTGTCATCCTGCTTGGATCGTGGTGTGGAGTTGAACATTATTGCAGGGTGTGTCTGATAGGGTGTTTTCAGGAGAGATTAGAATTTGAACCAGTAAACTGAGTAACGTGATTTAACTTTGCCAGTGTGGGGGCATCCTTCAATCCACTGAGAACCAAAATAGAACAAGAAGACAGTGGAAGGTGGGATTAATTCTGCCTGACTGCTTGAGCTGGGACATCTATCGTCTCCTGCCCTCAACACTCCTGGTTGTCAGGCCTTCAGACTGGAATCTAAACAACTGGCTTTCTGGTGTAAAGAGGTCTCTCAGGACTTTGAACATCTCAGGCTTACACCACCTGCTTTCCTGTGTCTCCAGCTTGCCAATGGCAGATCATGGGACTTCTCAGCTCAATAACTGTGTGCACCAATACCTTATAATAATCTCTTACTAGGTGTCCTACTGGTTCTGTTTCTCTGGAGAACCCTAATATACCCACCACTCACATTAAGACATGGTTGGCCTGCCTCCCACCCCAGGAAAGCCACGGTCACACACCCAACAGGACAGCAGCTTGCCATCACTGTTCAAGCTTCCGTGGAGTCCAGTGGACACGTAACCCCATCCTCCCCTCTGGTTCTGAGCACTTCATTCTTGCCTCAATTGCCATTATACTGTATGTATTGTTTACTAGCTTATGGCATCTCTTTCACCCACTAGAACATTCTTCGGGACAAGGACTGTTTCTCATTCCTCTGTGCCACTAGTACAGGGACTGGCATAAGGAAAAAATCAAATAAGTCATTGTTAAATAGTGGCACCCTGCTCACAAGTTTCTTAAAATCTGACAGGTGGGGTGGGGTAAGACAAGAATTTATGAACTGAGCAAACAATTCAAATAACAAAGCAGAATCAGCCCAGTGTCCTTCAGGAGATGCCGACAGAGCTCAGGAGTTCCAGGGAGGCCTTCGTTTTCCCACGAATGTGGCTCTCTCTCTGCTTGTCCTCCAGCTTTGGCACCGAGCCCTTGGGCATTGCTGTCCTTGTTACCTTGGATGGAGCGGAAACAAGCAGCGGGTGGTTAAGCCCTCAGCTGTCAGGTGGGCGAGCAGCTGCTGCATAGGAGGGCTGTCAGGGAGCGCCTGTGCTAGGTGGGAGCTGGACAGGAGACGACACGGCCCCCACAGGAATGCCGTGTGTTTAAGAGGCCTTCTCCTACCCGGCGTTTCTCATTGTCTGCAGAAAAGTGTGACACTGCTTGTTACTGGTTCTCCTGGTGACCATGTGGGGCGGGGGGCAGGGGAGAGTTAGTAACATCACAGTTAACCACGCAGGCTAGGGGAGGGGTCTCTGGTGAGGACATTTCTCAGCCGACAGAAGGAACAC
This sequence comes from Galeopterus variegatus, assembly GCF_000696425.1. Classification (NCBI taxonomy): domain Eukaryota; kingdom Metazoa; phylum Chordata; class Mammalia; order Dermoptera; family Cynocephalidae; genus Galeopterus; species Galeopterus variegatus. The sequence goes on from NW_007727533.1 coordinate 8,853, forward strand.
TCATCCATGCTGCGGCCATCCAGCAGGGCCACCCCTTCTCACAGGCACAACTGTTCTGGTTAATGTTTCAATCTTCTATTTACTTCACTTTCCCAGACACATCTCAGTCTTTTGATCACAGGAAACGATTGAAACATCATCAAATATTTTTAAAGGCTTCATACAAATACAACTTTGCCTTGCCCTTGGTGACTTTGAGGTAACAGAAGCTTCTTGAGAGAAATCAGTATCATTTCTCAGTAGGTAGGAAGAGAAAACAGTCCTAGAGGGAAAACATTGATTAGAAACTAAGCAGCTGATGTGGTTTCAGAAAACAATAGGGGAACTGTTAGCGTAATGAGCAGTTAAAATGTAAATATCAAATTGCCTACTGATCCCCTTGCCTAGCCTGGTTGAATAAACAAAATTGAAAAGGTGAAATTATTTTCCCCCTTGAAATCAGAGCTTGAAGGGTAGCCAGCAGAAAACTCCAGAAATCACTGATAAATGTATTGAGTGTACCTTTCATCAAGCAAATCTGCTGTCCAAAACAGATACTGGGCCATGTCCGTAGTAACTCCAGAAGCTGTTTTCTTTTCTGTGCAGTATGTATACAAAAAGCTTTTCATGATAGTGCCCATTTTCGGGCCTGGCTTTCTTAAGCTTCCACACTG
>NW_007727533.1:10975-12894 GCF_000696425.1 Galeopterus variegatus
TGTAGATGAAACATGAGTAGGGATCACACACCTCTGCCCTCTGTCCACGTCACTGAACGACGTCCCCTATGCTGTTCACCATCTGACCATCAAGCTGCCACTCTTGGGGACAACCCATTCCAAGAAAGCATCTTTAATTTCAGATCTTTAGCCAGAAAGTATTATAAGCAGTTTCTAGCAGTTCCTCAGATTTTATAAATTACGCTACTATTCAGTTATTCAAAATTTCTTGGTAACTTCAATCAATATGATAGTAATCATTCAATTCTTTTTTTTTTTCTTAATAAGCTAGAACAGAAAATTTGATGGGTTGAAAAGTAATGAATGAATCTTTTTGCCTTAAAGTGTTGGGCTAGGGCCACCCTGGGGCCCGCTGGAGTCCTGAGGTATGGAGCCGGGGGAAGCCAGACCAGCCGCAACCAGGTAAAGAGCACACCAAAAACACCATTTCCATATGGGTAGCTCACCATAGCCACTGCAATTGCCATGGCTGCCACAAAAGCAGCTAGTTGCTACAACAGTAGTCACAGCCACTGTGCAGGTGGCCCTGCAGACACTCAACTGCATTGACACAAGGAGAGTCACCAGCAGAGACCAAGAAAACAAAAGAGAGAAGAGGTCCTCTCTCTCCACAAAGCCCACTCCAGAGTAACAGAAGAAGCATCTGCTATATGATAATAGGGGAGACCTGAACACACCTCTCTCAGTACTGGACAGATCATCTAGGCAACAAATCGACAGAGAAACAGTTAATCTATGAGAAGGAGAAAACAAACCTATGGTTATTAGATGAGGGAGGGGGGTGGGAAGAGATTGGATGAGTAGAATAAGGAATAAGTATGATTTGTAATAATGAATATGTTAATAAAAGTAATTTTAAAAAATAAAAAATAAATAAAAATAAAGCATTGGGCTAGGGCTGCAGACAGGTGAGGGTATTCATGCAGCCTTTGCATGTCTTCCTTTCTAGTGCCTTCTCCAGCAAGCAGGACAAGATGTGCAAGCGGAGAAGCTGCTGCTGACACAACATGCACATTAGCCTCTCCACCGAGAGGGGGAAAAAGAGACGGGGNGTGCTTCTCCTCCTCCTTTTATTCTATCTGGTGATTCCTTTCCATCCTCAGCTATGCTCGCCCCCTCATGGGAGACTGGGCTGTGGTTACAACAATTTTTCCTTTCAGAGTTTTAAGATGCCAGCTGCCCCCAAAGACTCTGGCTTATCTACAACACATGGATTAATGAGGCACTGAGTGATTCAGAGGGAAGTTTCTGTCCTCTGCAGGCAGCCAAGAGATCCAGTTACCCAGATTTTAGTGCACCATGTTTATACAGCATTGCACATTTTTATGTTAGCTTGTATTTCAGAATTTTTTTTGTTTTGTTTTAATAGGAAGGCAAGATTCTGGCCAATTCAAACTACCATATGATGATTTATACATCCAAAATCTACTTTGTAACTACAGATCTGACACTTAAAAAATAAATCTTGCCCTTGGGAAATTACTAGCCACTCTGTAGATTTCAGAGAAGTAGAGAATGTAGATGAAACATGAGTAGGGATCACACACCTCTGCCCTCTGTCCACGTCACTGAACGACATTCCCTATGCTGTTCACCATCTGACCATCAAGCTGCCACTCTTGGGGACAACCCATTCCAAGAAAGCATCTTTAATTTCATATCTTTAGCCAGAAAGTATTATAAGCAGTTTCTAGCAGTTCCTCAGATTTTATAAATTACGCTATTATTCAGTTATTCAAAATTTCTTGGTAACTTCAATCAATATGATAGTAATCATTCAATTCTTTTTTTTTTCTTAATAAGCTAGAACAGAAAATTTGATGGGTTGAAAAGTAACGAATGAATCTTTTTGCCTTAAAGTGTTGGGCTAGGGCCACCCTGGGGCCCGCTGGAGTCCT
>NW_007727533.1:14218-20903 GCF_000696425.1 Galeopterus variegatus
GGGGAAAAAGCTGGTCTTCCCAATGCCTTGTGAAGGCGTGGGCCATTTGTTTATATGTGTATACAGGTCTTACTCGATTTTATAGTATATACTTGGCATTTAAAAGTGTACAGTGCATTTCGTTTGACTGTTTTTTTTCTTTAAAGATAGTATCAGGTGACTATCAGCTCTCCACATAAATGTAGATTCTCAAAGACTCTTTCTTAAATGACATTGACAAACTGACATCTGAAATTTGCAGGACTGTCCCAGGATTCTAGCTGAAGGGTATTTCACAGCTGGAGCTATAAAACCTATTTACTTTTAACTGTCTCACAGTCTATAGTATAGTTATATTTTTTTTCTAGCTCATTGGATGCTGATAAAAAGACGGCACTCTCATAGGCTGTTTCTTGAGTTTTATGTGTTGGGCAATAAGGTGCTACATTATCATTTTAATTGTGAATGCAAAGACATTAAAAATGGAAGTCCAATAGGGTTTGTTTTGCAGGGCGCTCACATATGTCCTGGGTTCATTTGTCTTGGGAGTTTATCAGCGCATAACATAAAAAGTTCCTTAACGGGTACTAATGCCAGTCTAATGAGTCTAAGGTACACGACATGGTAATACTCGGCCAGCTCCTGTTCTGCCTCAACTCCAGTGTCACTGCTCCTCGGGCTTTGCCCTACGTGCCCCTCCTGGCTTTAGCGAGCCTCCCTTGCTGTCCTGCACGTCCTGGCTTACCTCTTCCCCAGCACTCAGCACATCCTATTCCAACAGGTAGTCTACTTGCAGCTCTGCTTCACACACAGAATGGCAATTCTGCGAGGACAGAGACCTCACTTAACCTTGGCCTCACCTCCTGACTCTTGCTTCTTACTGGAAACACCAAGGACAATTAGAAGAGAATGTGCACATACTCCTATGACCACATCTACCTCCCCCTGCCACCGTGTCCCACCTTCTCTCCTGACACTGTGAGAGCATGCGATGGGCTTATCCACAGCTAACCTCCCTCCACTCCAGGACGATGTTTCCAAAATCAACCCCACCCCATGAATAATCAAGGGTTTTTCTATACATCATTATCCCCATCAGAATAATAGAGTAACAATAGTACCATTTCACTCATCTTGTTTGTCACAGCCCTAGCCTCGTTCCTTTTGGTGGGCAAGCAAATGGCCCAGATTCCTCTTTCCCTCCAGTCCCCTTTGGAAGGAGACGGGGGAAGAGAGCCGTGAAGAGAGGTGAGCACAGCCACCGGCCCCAACCAGCCTGGTTAAAGGACACTCAGACGCGGTGGGGGTTCTGTTGAGCAGTTCCACTTATTATCACACAAACACTTGCTTTTAAAGGCAAATGGGGAAGGGAGGTATTTTACATAATCCTATCAGCTTAAAGGTCAAGGGCATGCATCCTGTCTCAATGCCTAGCTATTGCAACCATGCAGTGTTCAGGAGCACAGAAGCACGTATTTGGCCAATAAGAGCTAAGGCAAGGTTCCCGCAGACACTCCCACCCTACTTCCTCCCGGCGCCGTCTTAGGCTGCCACATTAATATGCCCTTAGGGCCCATAATGGCACCACTTGTAATGTCACTTAAGGTGGTGTTAGTTTTTAAGGCCCGACACTTGTTAAAAAAATCTCTCCCCAACTACCGCCCAATATCTCAGTTCACTTAACAGCAAAATTGCTTGAAAGAATTGTTTATACTCTGCCTGTACTTCCACTCTTCTCGTTCTTTCTCAAGCAGATTCCAGTTGGGAGTCTTCCCCCACCCCCTCCCCACATCCGGACTCTGCTGTCACTGAGGCCACCGTGGCCTCCATGCTGTGAGATCCAGTGCTCGTTGTCAGTCCTCAGCCTCTTGATCTACCAGCAACAGTTGTTGTAGGTGATCAGCCTCCTTCTTGAAATGTTGTCCATCTGACATCCAGAATATTCTCTCATTTCCTGTCTTCCCTGCCTGGATGATGCAGACTCCTGCTGGGCCCTCCCATCTTCCCAATTTCCAAATCCTGGAGCAGCTCAGGAGGAGGGCTCAGTGCTCTCCTCTGTTTGCTCTCACGCCCTCTATGACCCTGTCCAGCCCTGGCACTTTAAGTAGACGCTACAAGCTGGTGATTCTCAGATTGATATCTCAAGCTCAGACCTGCCTCTGAATGCTGGAGTTGCATTCCCCAGTGCTTACTCAACATCGTCACTGGGATTTCTAACAGGCATCTCTAACCTACACTGTCCAAAATTAAACTCCTGGATTTTTGTTTCACCCCCAAGCTGGTTCTTCCTGAGATCTCCTTTTCATAATTCATACCTGTATGTTTCCAGTGTTTGGTTCAAAAACATCATTGACTTCTTTCACACCTCACCTCCAATTCATCAACAGTCCTGTTGGCTCTTCCTTCAAATTACATCCAGAATCTGAGGATTTCTCATCAATTTCACCACTATCCATGACAAGCCCCTCTTCTATATCACTTAAACTCTGCAACTCAAAGTGTGGTCTGTTGGGCCAGTGGCACCTGCTTAGCTGGTGCTTGTTAGAAATGCAAGATCTCAACCTCACCTGAGATAAAAAGAATCAGAATCACATTTCCTCTATATCCCTAGGTGATCCATTTGCACATTAAAGTCTGAGATGCTCTGACCTAGACTACTGCAATACCCTACAGTTGTCTTCTTCTGTCCGTGACCCTTTTATCCTATTTTTCTAAGTGATACATTTTTAAAAGATAGCCCTGACTGCCGTAAGTCAGATGTCACTCCTTTGCCTCTCTCTCGTGGGTAAAAGCTCGTATTCTCACTATGGCCCAGGAGCTTTACTTCTATCTATCTGTGTGTTCCCCTCCCCACCCCCCTTCCAACCTCACCTCCTAGAAGTTCTTCCTTGGTCACTTCACTTCAGCTACAGTGGCCTCCATGCCATCCCACCTACTAGATAGAAAACTCAGTAGCCCCAAGATCTTTGCTGCCTGGAGCCCTTTCCCCAGGTACAGGCAACTTATTCCTTCACTCATTCGTATCTCTGCTTATGTGACATCCAAAATAAAATAACACCACTCTGTCACCCTTTGTCCCCTTTCCTTACCTTATTTTCCTGAATATTTCTTCACATCGGTAGGGTAAGTGTAGGATATAGCCCTATTCCCCCTCCCCATGTGTACCAGAGTTCCCCTTTTCCCCTGTGGAACGTGGGAAAATAGCCTAAGTGATTCATTTTCAGGAATAGCTTAACAACGGNGACATCCAAAATAAAATAACACCACTCTGTCACCCTTTGTCCCCTTTCCTTACCTTATTTTTCTGAATATTTCTTCACATCGGTAGGGTAAGTGTAGGATATAGCCCTATTCCCCCTCCCCATGTGTACCAGAGTTCCCCTTTCCCCCTGTGGAACGTGGGAAAATAGCCTAAGTGATTCATTTTCAGGAATAGCTTAACAACGGCTGCTTGACTAACTTGTGTTGTGATAACCCCTGAAAGCACAATTTTCCGAGGGTGACTTCTCAAGGTGGTGGCTGGTCACCTTGTTCTTTTTACTTCCTGGTTCTTCTTTCTCCTCAGGACTTTCTGGCAGGCCTTTTTTCACAGGCTTGTCCTGAGCCCACCCCTTTCTGCCAGAGGAAAGGGGACAATAAATGCCTTATAAGTAGGTAATAAAACTTAGGCAACGTTTGGGAAGATTGTATATCCGTAGTACTCAGCCAATGAGGAACTGGGGGAGTGACTCGCACACTAGGGAATAAATTGCTCTATGTAACCATTTCGTGTGTTCCTGGTTCATTAGACACCTGATCTTGCAAGATCGCTATTAAAGTCTCGCTTCACCATACCTCATGTCTCCGTGTCCATCCTTTAGCATTGGACGGGTGAGGGCATTTCTCACAGGGAACTACCCCTGGCCAACGTAGTTACCCAATGAAAGGCACATCCCCTTTAAGACAAAGGGAAGACTGGAGGAAGCAGGGATTCTCAGTAGATGAATTAGCACGCCAGTGCTAAAGCACTCTGGCACTAGGAAAGTAGCAGTAGATTAATTTATCTACTTGGCCAGATCTCCAGCACTCTGAGTTTTGTGAGCTGGGTGAGGGTCTGTGTGTAAGCTTGCAAATGATTTACACCCCTACTTTGATCTGTTCACTATATAACTGTTGTATGTGCCCCATGGTGGCTGGCTGCTGTGAGCGACTCCCATAAGTCTAATAAACAGATGTCTCTACCAGCTGAGTTTTTTGGAATAGGCAACACCAAGCAAGTGCCCTCTCAGAGTTGGGGCTCCTGTGATACAATATCATATACTTTTTGCTTATTGTCTGTCTCTTCTCACTAGAATATAAGTTCCATGAGATCAGGGGCTTTTGCTGTTATTTTACCTGCTGTTACAGTAGTGCATGGCACATACTAGATGCTTCATAAATATTTACTGAATGAATAAATGAACCTCAAGTTTCCTGTTGGGTATTGTGTTCACTTTATAAGACTAATGCTATTTGGTAAAAGCCTTGGATTCTTAGATAAAGTGCCCTGAGTGGGCCATGGCTTGGGAGAGAGCTTTAAAAAGTAAAGATTTCTTTAGAGCTTGGGGTTTGTCCATTGATACATTTATTACACATCCTACCCAATGGCCTTAAGTGCTGCAGTCAGGGAATGGAGACCCAGTGCTGATGGAGGAGGAGCAGGATAGCTGGAACATACAGGCTCCTGGCCCAGGCTGGCTGGAGGGTTGACTCCTAGAAATGTGGTTAAAAGCCAGCCCAAATCCGGTGCCAGGTTTCTCAAGCACTTACCCCATCTCCTGACTGACTTTCCTTCTATTTTATGCTTAGCAACTGGTTTGCCTTCAGCAGGCTCCAGCTGAGGTTTTGTAATCAACAGTAAAGGTGGGAAGTCTAAGCAAACCTGCAGTGACAGAAGAAGGCTGGCTAATGGTACCTGTGCTGCAGAAGGTCCCAGTAACCATAGGAGACAGCTGGACAATAAATAACCCCCAGGCTTGTGGCATCCACAGAACCAGGACATAGCTTTTTTTCCTTCCCAGTCACACAAAAAACTAATGTCAAAGATGACCTTTAAAAGCTTAACAAAGAATTGCATCTTGAAAGCATCACTATCTTCAGTAATTACGGACCAGAGGGAATAGATGCCAGGAAGACTGCACTTAACCAGGCAGAGATATTTGGGAGACTTACCCACATTTGAGCGGAGCTTCTCTTTGGATGGAACTTGCTCTGCTTCTCCGCCCCTTGTAACAAGCTGTTTTCACTTGCATTTTACCTTAGAGTCACACAGCTCTGGTTTTGGAAAAGACTTGACAGGTGCAGTCAGCCCTGTCATATCCATGGGGTCCACATCCGTGGATTCAACCAACCACAGATGCGAAATATTTGGGAAAAAAAAAAAAATGGATGATTGCATCTGAACATGTACAGACTTTTTTTCCTTGTAATTATTCGCTAAACAATATAGTATAACTACTATCTGCATAGCATTTACATTGTATTAGGTATTATAAGTAATCTAGACATGATTTAAAGTATATGGGAGGATGTGTGTAGGTTATATGCAAATATTGTGCCGTTTTATATCAGGGACTTGAGCATCCATGCATTTTGGTATCCTCAGGGGGAGGGGGTCCTGGAACCAACCAAGGGATGGCTGTATTCTTGCCCAAACCCCTCATTGCACAGATAAGGTAGCAGAAGTTCAGCAAAGTTAAGCACTCGCCCTGCAGCTCGTGAGCAGCAACAGCTGGGCATGGACCTTGGGCCTTCTGATTTACATATCAGCCCCTCTGTGTTGTAGCTTGAAAGCCTAGTCTTCAGCTCCTACCACCTCATCTTGGCCCCTCCAGCCTCAAGCCTCCAGAGCCCTGATGGAGGTCCTGCCTGAGGCTCAGCACAGCCCTCTTTTCTTGGCTCCTTGTCTGAGTCCAAAGCACAGATTTCAATCCCTGCCTCTCGAAGCTTCACCCTAGGAAGGTGACATCATCTTTCAGTTTCTTCCTTTGAGAAATGGGGGCTAGTGCTCCTAACCATGGTGCTGTGCCGTCCACAAGAAATGAAGTGAGGGAATTTCCTATAACTTGTAGATAAACACCAAGCAGCCACTCCCCTCCCCTTCAAATCCACTTCTTCATTGTCTTGCCTTCAGCTGTTATAAACTAGGAAATGACTCTGATTAAAGAACTCACAGCCCCTGTTTGACCTTGAGCAAGTTGCAAATAAGTGATAAAGCTTAATGTGTTTAAATAGCCAGAGGCTGGTTGGACCCTCTAGCAGAAAGAGTTGGTTTTCTTACCCTAAAAGCCCTAAAAGCAACTGTCTGAAAGGGAAACCCAGGAGGGCAGTGTCCACGACTCCACTTGCGAGTTTCCCTCTTCGCTTGATGTCATGATGACAAACAATTTGGGCACCTCTCCTCACTTCCCCCACCCATGCATCACAGCACAGGTGCCCAGAAAAATTGTCCATGACTTTAAAATGGGCATAAAGGATTACTAGGTAACCTTTCAATGGGATGTTTGATCTGCTGGATTATCTGATTCTAGAGGGTCTGCATTTTCATTGTCTTTGTGCTAATTTATAACTGCCCATTGTAGAAAACTGATACTAATTCCAACAATTTTGTCCATAGAAATGATATACAGGGATTTTGTCCAGGTGGAGAGGCAATTGGTTTCTCACCTGGAGAAGAGACCAGTTTCAC
>NW_007727533.1:21845-22633 GCF_000696425.1 Galeopterus variegatus
AGGGATTTTGTCCAGGTGGAGAGGCAATTGGTTTCTCACCTGGAGAAGAGACCAGTTTCACATCTATTAGCAAATTATTTCAGCATTCCTGATTGCCTATATATGTTCTTTTGATCCCCTTTGGAACCTTTTGTTTGTTTTTTTAAATTTTAATAATTCTGTCATTAATTAATGAGTGAAATAAAATCTTGGACATGTGTTCATTAAATATTCTTGAGAGAGTCATGATTTCGCCTTTTTAAAAAAGTATCGTTTGACATTAGGGACCTGCCACCCTGCAGAGCTTGGCTCACAGGGACATCCTGGAAAGTCCATCCTTGGCTTCCTGCCCTGTAAGCTGTGGACTCATCCATACAACACATTTGACTTTCATCTTCTTCCTAGCAGTCTTTGTTGCTGCAGATCATCCCCAAACAGACTATCCATCCCTTGAAAGCAAGAACTGGGCGGTGTGATCTTGGATTCTCCCACCACCATGCCTAGCACAGGATAGGTAGTCAGTCCTCATTTTTGCCTTACAAAGCCTGAGACATCTCTGAAACCGTTGAATTCATCCTAATTGCTAAATATTGACTAGGCATCCAAGCATTAGTTTTGGTTGAAAAAGGAAAGGTAAAACATGGAAAAAGGTGCCTAGCCCTTACCTGTTGTTTTCTATGTGCCAGAAACTGTGGCAAGCACTCTCACGCATGTCTACTTATCTAATCCTCACAATAACACCATGAGGTCATCCTACTCTAATGGTGATGTGATAAATGAGAAACTGGGGCAGAGAGAATTGACATAAC
>NW_007727533.1:23567-24414 GCF_000696425.1 Galeopterus variegatus
TTGACAAAATAAAAATTTAACGAAAAAAAAAAAAAGTATGTATGAGCTGAGAGCATCTGGGCACGTGAGTCCTTGCCCACCCCACCCAGGTCGCAAGCCCGTCCTGAGGGCGAGGTGGCAATCACCTGGTAGGCCATGGCATGTGAGTCCCTGGGACGACAGGAGGGCAAACCCACAGCCAGGGATGAGCAGGAGTGGGGACAAGGCCACAGGCACCTGGAGCCTGCACTCACTAGGGCATAGCCCCGTGCCCATGAGGGGACATGTTTAATAGCAAACAAAAAATGCCATCAAGAGCAGTCAGGAAGAAAGGAAAAATATTTTTATGTTTCTGTATTGTAGGAACCAAAGGAAAACTTCAGCCCTAAAGGTCCGTTAATAAAAATCACTGACAAATTTAGATCAGTGGGAGGAAAAGGCATAACAAATTTCATTATGTAACATGCTGGGAGAAGGCAAAGCATGGGGGAATCACTAGAGAGTGATGTCCCAAATGTCCCATGAGGGTACAAAGCTTATATATGAATGTTCAGGAGAGAAGGCGGGGGAGGTAGAAACCCCAGAACAAGGGCCTGAGACCAGGTTTCTCTGAAGTCTTGGAGGGAGGTGTTGTCATAGGTGAAAGAAGGAAGTCAGAGAAGTTCAAGGAAAGTAGAGACATCTTGTATGCAAATGAAAACACTTCAGGACCCTCACAGCTGCCCTCAGAATAGATAATAGCCAAAGCAGGGGCCTCAGAGGCACCTGGCTGTTTGCATTTACAGATGTAAATTACTTTCCACAAGGAAACAGCCTTCTAGCTAATCTTGTTTTTCCAGTCTCCCTGAATTAGCCATCTTGAAATATG
>NW_007727533.1:24772-27846 GCF_000696425.1 Galeopterus variegatus
CGAACCCTTGGCGGGAGCGCCGCCGTGCTCCCAAGCGGCGCACTGTAGCAGTGCGCCACCGAGCAGGCCCTCCCACAGTATCTTAACAGCATTTTGTTCCTGCTTTTCAAACAAGGGCCCAGTGTTCCCATTTTGCACTGGGCCCTGGGGCTTAGTTTATCACCACATGAGGGGTTCCTCACATCCGCAGACCACCCAGCTCTGGGCCCTACATGCACACATGAAGTCTTCAGACCCTTCTGCATCTGAGCCCAGAAGGAGATGAAGCTTGGCCTGTCCTTGAGCCCCACATTTGCAGTCCCCGCACCAGCATTTCCCAAACCCACACCTTTAACATACATAAGATCTGTCTTGTTGATACAAAAGAGCATAACACTGCGCACATGACTGGGGTGGGGGGCACATCCATTTATCATCCTGAAATATATCAAATCAGATGCACCAGCCATTAGGTTCTGCAACTAATCATGTAGTAACCATATATTTAAAACTTCATGAATCAGAAGTCCAAGTAAATGTTATGAAACGTTGGGGTTTTTCTGGATATATTTTAAGTGAGAGAAGGTATGTCAACTGATGTCAACCTGTTGATTTCCAAACAATATCATTTTAAATAAAGATCCCTTTTTTTTATATAAGCATATGCATAAAGAATGTATGGTCGATAAGATAGAGGATAAAACACACAGCAGATTATCTCTGAAGGATGTTTCAATTCCCACAGGATATAATGGAAATTCCTGAAACTTCTAGGGAAAGAGATAAAACAATGTGTTTTCTACTTTGATGGATAGGATACTAATGTTTTCTCTTCCGGAACACACATTTCTTAGGAAACAGAAGCACAAGTTAATTGGTTGAGTTTTTAACTAAGTTGCTGACTCCAACTCTAGGCATACGCAGTTCTGGAAGCTCAGGTTTGTTTTGGTTACCTATTTGTAGAAGAAATCCACTTTCCTGAAATTTAAATGGTCTTGAGAACTCTCTCTAGTTGTTCCAAATCTGTATTAACACACTCCTGTATTTGTATGTACAACACACACACACACACACACACACACACACGGAAACGTGGCTGCCTTGCACTGACTGTGGAAGACTGTAAGAGGTACATGGTGCCTGGTTCCCGGTACCTGTTTACTAAACAAGTGAAGGAATGCTCCATCAAGTTATGTAAACTGTCCCACATGGGAGCACTTGAAAGAAGGAAGCAAGCAGAACACAAGTGCAAGCAACTGGGATTACAACTGGACCTGCAAGAAGCTGGTGACCTTGGAGGTGGCAGGGACTGGACCTAATTTTTGTGGTAGGACACCAGAGTGGCACAGTTAGCGCGTCTCCCACGCACATTTTCCAGGAGGGGCAGCCAAAGAAAATGCATGTCCCAGAGGTTTGCAGAGATCATCTCTGCGCTGCGAAGCAGCCAGTGTGTGCAGCATCCAGGATAGGGAATGGGCACACTGCCAGCGTGTAGAAAATGTGAACAGAGAACACTGGAGCGAGTTCGCCAGTGAGGAATCTGTGAGCACCCAGCCCTCTCAACCCATCGCCTCCTTCCATATACAGGCAGGAAGAGAGCTGCCCGTGAGGTTAACAGTGTCAGATTAAAACAAAAAAGAGTCACGATGAGCATCTGGCTTTGCATTGATAATATTTTCCACTTACAAAGCTGGAAAAAAATGTATGTCTGCGATGACAGATATGCTAATTTTCTTGATTTGATCACTGCACACTGTATAAGTGTATTGAGATATAACTCTATGCTCCATCATAAATATGTACAATCAGTACTTATCGGCTAATTAATTTTTAAAATGTGTATGTACGTGTGTGTGCATGTGTATAAGGGTACTTCAAAAAGTTCATGGAAAGATTTGTATTATCTTTTAATTCTATTTTTCCGCAAACTTTTTGAACTACCCTCATGTATGTGTGTGTGTGTGTGTGCGTGTGTGTGTGTGTGCGCGCGCGCACCTACAGTACAAACAATCCTTTGCAATAAAGCCATTTTATTTCAGTTGGATCCATCTGAACTCTTCAGTTAAAAATCAGAGTTCAAATGGCTAGAAGAGTGGAGCTTAAATGTTCTCATCACAAAGAAACGATACATTTTTGTGGTGATGTATTTACTAACTACTCTGATTTGATCACTACACATTGTATACAGGTATTGAAATATAACTTTGGGGGCCGGCCCGGTGGCGCACTGGATAAGTGCGCCGCTTGGGAAGCGTGGCGGCGCTCCCGCCTGAGGGTTCGGATCCCACATACAGACCGGTTCCCACTCACTGGCTGAGCGAGGCGCGGGAGCAACACCGAGGGTTGCGATCCCGTTGCTGGTCCCCGGTCCGGTACGGGGGCGACACTGAGGGTTGCGATCCGTTGCCGGACACGGAAAAAGACAAAAGACAAAAAAAAAAGAAAAAAGAAATATAACTTTGTATCGCATAAATAGGTACAATCAATACGTTTTAATTAAAAAGTAAAAATAAAAAAAATAAAAATTACACTTCTATTAAATATGAAAGAACAAGATCAAGTATAGCTTCTTACAACCCAATCATGAAGTTACATTAGCAGCCAAAATAATGTGTAGAAAATGCAGAAGAATCCCCTTCTATTTTGAATACCTTTCATGTGTTGCATAAAAGAAAATGTCTACTCTATCGCAACAAATTTTGATAGCTCCAAGACCATTTCTGCATTTTCCCACCACTACCTCTCCTCTGTGTTCAGGGCCAAACCTGCTTTTATAGGTTCAGTTACATCACATCTGTGGAGAAGTAGATTTCAGGATGGTGGCATTACCAGGAGTAACTATTTACTTAGAAAGTGACTAATGGACCATGAACGCTTTCTCAATTTGAAATCTATTTCCTCTGATTTCTTATCAAATTCTCATAGGTAGTGAGACCACCTGAGCCTATGCAATAAAGCTGTGGAAAGAGAGAGAGACAGAGAGAGACAGAGACAGAGGAAGGAAGGGATTAAAGATAGAAAAGATTAACAAAAGTAAATAAAATTTGTGATGTCTCCCTAAACTTTTTTTTTTTTTTTTTTTTTTAGTTAATAAA
>NW_007727533.1:28682-30475 GCF_000696425.1 Galeopterus variegatus
ACTTTTTTTTTTTTTTTTTTTTAGTTAATAAACTGAATGTAAGCTCTATGCAGAGTGTGCAAGAAATGCATCCTCTGGCCTATAGTCAGGCAAGAAAATTAGTGGCAGGCAGTGTTTGTGCAAAGACAGTGCACAGTTGTGGATCCAGAGATCTGTGTCCAACTCTGCCCGGTCCCAGCTCTTTGGCCGTAAGCAAGCTCCTCACTCTCTTTGCACCTCAGCTGTCTCTGCTGTAAAAGGGAGCATGATACCTACTCATGGAGTTATTGAGAGATTTGAAGGAGAACACTCAGCAAAGTGCCTGTTGCGGTGCCTGATACACAGCAGGCTCTGAGTCTTCTGGAAAAGCGCAGGGGAAAGGCTTGCACAGCAGGCACTGACTGGAGAGTCAAGGGGAAGATGAGCAGCTGGAGCTCAGTAACTGCAGTCCTAGGACAAACACGAGTCCCCCAATCATCAAAGACTGATTAAAATGTCAAACCTCAGACTGTCTGTACTGCTTAATATATACAAAAGAAAAAATTTGATTACTTAGAAAATTACTCTGCTCTCCACCATTGTTAGCTGAGCTTACATTCCATTCCGTGTCCATAAGAAGACAGCGTCTCTCTCCATTTGGATAATCCGTGTGGACATCCAGTTGCCTGGTGCCCAGCATTAGCTACAAAAGCACAAGAATATTGCTAATAGCTGTGNATCCAGTTGCCTGGTGCCCAGCATTAGCTACAAAAGCACAAGAATATTGCTAATAGCTGTGTTCTGTTCCTCTCCAGTAATAGATATGGACTCTTTTCACACCTCATTGGCTATGTTTTTCATTAAGCAATTTCCCCGTTTTGATGGTCTTTTCCAGACCCAAATTAATTAAGCATGTTTTACATAGTTCAGAGACATCTCAAGCTCAGTCTACCTAAATCTCTACTGTGGCTAATACTCTTATTGTGTCTTCCACTCAGTTCGCGGATAAGACACAGATGTTGGTGTCTATTGATGAGAACCTGGTTTAATCTCTCTACAGTTTCTGCTCACCATTTGTTCACAATTTAGTCACTTGTTATAGCATTAATAAGCTGCTTTATTCTAATTGCACAAAATGCTAAGGAACAAACTAAAACAAAGTGGAAAAAGTCACAATAGAAGACGTTAATGTTATATCAAATTGTAGTAAACTGAATCAATGTAATGTTAAGTATATTTCAGAGTAAAATGATTACAACATAGTTTTAAGTGGAGGCTGAGTAGAACTCAAAAGTCAGCTCAGGCTGTGGAGGCAAACTTATCTAAGTTCTTATCTTGTTTTAAACATTTAAACTACCCCCAAGCTGTGTGATCAAGAGCAAATTACTTAACTTCTCTGTGCTTTAGTGTTCTCATCTATAAACTGAGAGTAGTTATACCTACCTAGAGATTAAATGAGATAACATAGATAAAATGCTGTGCACTAAGAAGTGGAAGTTTATTATTAACATTATTATTGTACGTTCAAAAGATAATCATAGTTGTAATCTGTACTTTACTACTTGGTCTCAAATTCAGCCTTGGGGACAATTTTGTACCTTATCTCTTTACCAAAGGTTAGATGTTGATAAAAATGGGAAATAATAATAAACACCAAGAATAATTTTTTTTTTTTAAAAAAGATCATCTATATATTTTTAATCTAGTGTATAGAATACCCTTGATTTGGGGAGAGCTGAGATGGACCAAGTGAAAATGAAAACTAAGAAAACTCGCAGAGCAAAAGTTTAAGTTATATAAAATCCACGCAACTGATTAGCACCCAGAGACCCACA
>NW_007727533.1:31149-32476 GCF_000696425.1 Galeopterus variegatus
GCAGAGCAAAAGTTTAAGTTATATAAAATCCACGCAACTGATTAGCACCCAGAGACCCACAGCATGTGAAGATGAAGGATGGGGCACGGGGAGGAAAGGATCAGTCTGATAAGCAGGAACCAGGGGTGTGTAGAAGCCAAGAGGGACAAGCTGGGGATCTGTACATAACACTGACACTAAGTACTTAATCCCAGGGAAACATGCCTCCCGACCCACAGCTGAGAACATAGAATATTATTATTAGCATCATCGTCAACATGGACAGAGAATATTTGCTAAACACTCACTAAATGCCAGGTGCTAGTAAAGCCCTTGTCGTACAGTATATGTTAGTAGCAGCCCCATAAGGCTGTTACTAGTATTACCAGTCCCATCTGCAGATGAGGAGACCGAGGCTTTGAGTTTAAGCAACTCAATCAGCACCAAACCTCTGCGGCAGAGCCAGTATTTTTGCCAGGTTGCTCTGACACCACATTCTGTCCTCTTAACCAGAGCAAACAAACAAATGACAACGACAGCATCGGCACACAGAGAAACAGGATCTCTGGAACATTCTTATTTGCCCCCTCTGCATGCACCTCAATCTACAGCAGTCGTGGCCTGGTGTGCTGGAATTGGCTCCCACCAGCTCCCAACTCGCTGTTTGGTGACTTCCTGTTGGTAACATGGTAGGAGTAGTTACACTAAGGAAATTGGCAAATACTACAAATCAGGCTTTTTTTCCCCTGGAGAGCTGGTGATCAAACATTTATCAGCAGCATACCACTGCCTGGGGGCCCTTGGTGGTGATACAAACAGCCTGAGTTTCTGGCCAATGAATTCATTGCCTTGTTTTTTTGCTTCTCTTCTAGGAAAGTAAGCATCTCAAGCAATTTAAATTCCCTTCATTTTTTAAAAAAATTGATTCAGGATAAACTTATATTTGAGCCCAAACCCAGTGATAGTTATAGTCTAGGTGCTAAGATGGATAAGATTACCTTTTGAGGAAATATGCCGTTGATTTTCTATACTATACTCAGTTATTACGAACCGGTAGGTCAACTGGATCTCTTAAAGCATCCACTGTTATAAAAACGACAAACTGCTGTGACTGAGTTCCGACTCCCCGGGTTAGTATATTGGGCTATTTCCTCACATACACTGAACACCGCTCTATATCAGGGCCTGTCATTCACTGGCTGGTAATAGAAAGTTCTTAATGGTAAGGATCTCACAGTGTGGTCACAGCGAGACAGAAACATGAGCGACACTTACAATTCCGTGTGCTAAGTGCTGTCATGGAGGTCTTACCAAGGATTCTGGCAAAGCAGAGGCCACACACTGACTC
>NW_007727533.1:33517-35546 GCF_000696425.1 Galeopterus variegatus
GCATCAAATGGCGATCAGCGTGAGCCAGAATATGCTGCCATCCATTTGGTACTAGGACATGTGACCTTTCCCACAACTGGCACTTTGCTCGGCATGTAATATACTCTCAATAAATCTTGTTCATTGAGGAAGAGAGAAGAATCAAGGATGGCTGGAGGACAGAGAGGTTAAGTAAAGACACGCTGCAGCTAAGTTCCTTAGCTGGTCAGCAGGCAAGCACGTTCCTGTGAAGGCTGAAGTGTTGCAAGAACACGACCTGGTTCCTGGGCTGTGGCTCCAACCGGTGCGTTCTTCTGTTTCAGCTGCTGTAGTGACACACCAGAGCAATCCAGAGAGGGCCGTTCCCTCCCAGTCTGTGCCCTGGCAAAGGTGGACCTGTTTACAGTTGAGGGACGGCAAAACACCTGTTTCTAGAAGTAGCCAAATAATGGGCTTTTCACTATTGATGTGGAAAGCAGTTCAGAAGTTTTAAACACAGGCTGTGAAACTGCCCACACATTCATTAAGGAACAGCACGAGTGAAAGCTTCTCTTGCTCCCAGAGTCACCCTTTCACGGGCAGTACCCTTCTTATTTGGGTGCTACACCTTGATCTCAGACAGCATAAGGCCATTTCTGCTGGAGCCACCACCGTGGCTGTGCCTTTCAGCCAGTCTGCTCCTGTGACTGCCTGTCCGAAGGAGGAGGCTGGTTCCCCAACATGTACCAAACGATCCTCAGGAGGTGTGCAGGAAAAATCAAAGTGCAGGAAATGGAGGAACGTAAAATAAAAACTATAATTCAGGAAAAGGATGTGTGGATTGTATCTTCTTCAGACTGAAAACCAGAGACACCTGGTTTAACCATTTCCAGTCAATTCTCCATATAATCTCCATGTTTCAAATACCACAAAATGCTCCTTGCACTACTAAAGCAGAATGTTTAGCTTGAAAGTTTAAACAGACTTTGCCTCCTTCTCATCCTGCCATACCAAGCCATGTGCATCAGACTTTTGGTTTTGAATTATATTGTTTTTTAAGTATGAGAAAATAAACAAATAAAATAGTGGTTTTCCCAGTGCATTTTAAAGACATTTATCAGAAACTTAGTAATAAATGTTATTTTATTTGAAGTTACATCAACCGGCCATCGTTCTTCCAAAACCGAGTGTCTTGAGCAGAAGGCTAAATGAACCCAAAGGTAAATTTGTAGCCATGGGCTTTTCTGTATCAACATTGTCCTCTTTGTCCATTCAGAAAATGTAAATTTAATCAGCTGGAAATACTGGCAGGCCTCCTAAATTTTTCTTTGCATGGTATTATATCAAGACTCATTTATCCATGTCCTAAACTATAATACAAGCTTCCTAGCAGCGGATCTCTCTAATTACAATCAGGTGCCTAACCATTTCATGTTAAACAGGTTGGACAGTCCAACAGATGGGGAGAAAATCATCCTTCAGTCTTTTCTACCCCATTTCTCTCTCCTTTCCTGGGCACTTACTCCCTGACAATTGAGGTATTCCTGTGGTTTTTAATACATATTATTTTAGTCCTGATCCCAGTTCAAAACCTTCGAGGCTACGTAACTTTATTCTCATTTGGGGTTAAACTGCAGGTTTCCTTCCTGCTAATTCCGGAAACCAGGTACGAAATAGCTGGCCTTGGGACACTAAACCATCCTTAAAAACAACAACAACAACAAAAAGCACTGTTTTAAAATGAAAAGCCAGTTTTATATACCTACGAAACTTCCACTTGGGATGGAAATCTTTTTCTTTTTTCTTCCAAATTTTATTTTATTTTGTCAATATACAAAGTGGTTGATTATTGTGGCCCATTACTGAAACCTTCCTCCCTCCTCCCTCTCCCTCCTCCCTCTCCCTCCTCCTTCCCAACAATCTCCTTTCTGTTTCCTTGTCGTATCAACTTCAAGGAATTGTAATTGTTGTGTCTTCCTCCCTCCCCCTTCCCGTTTTTTTTTTTTTTTGGTGCATTTATTTATTTATTTTTAGCTCCTACAAATAAGTGAGAACATGTGATATTTCTCTT
>NW_007727533.1:36341-40942 GCF_000696425.1 Galeopterus variegatus
TCATATGGTAGATCTATCTGCAATTGCTTGAGGAAGCTCCATACCATTTTCCATAGAGGCTACACCATTTTGCAGTCCCCCAACAATGTATGAGAGTTCCTCTTTCTCCACAAACTCACCAGCATTTATCATTCACTGTCTTTTGGATATTAGCTATCCTAACTGGGTTGAGATGGTATCTCAGTGTGGTTTTGATTTGCATTTCCCGAATGCTGAGTGATGTTAAGCATTTCTTCATATGTCTGTTGGCCGTTCATATATCTTCCTTTGAGAAATGTCTATTTAGCTCTTTTTCCCATTCTTTAATTGGGTTACTTGTTTTTATGTAGTAAAGTTGTTTCAGTTCCTTGTATATTCTGGATATTAATTCTTAGTCAGATGTATATTTTGCAAATATTTTCTCCCACTCTGTTGGTCGTCCTTTAACTCTGTTAATTGTTTCTTTTGCTGTGCAGAAGCTTTTTAGTTTGATATAATCCCATTTGTTTATTTTTCTTTGGTGGCCTGTGCTTTTAGGGTCATATTCATGAAGTCTGTGCCCAGTCCTACTTGCTGAAGTGTTTCTCCTGTGTTTTCTTTGAGTAGTTTTATTGTTTCAGGGTGTATATTTAATTCTTTAATCCATTTTAGGTTAATTTTAGTGTATGGTGAGAGGTGTGGGTCTAGTTTTATTCTCCTGCATATGGATATCCAGTTATCCCAGTACCATTTGCTGAAGAGGCAGTCTCTTCCCCAGGGTACAGGCTTGTTGCCTTTGTCAAAGATCAGATGGCTATAGGTGTGTGAGTTGATTTCCGGATTCTCTATTCTATTCCATTGATCAGCGTGTCTGTTTTTATGCCAGTACCATGCCATTTTGGTTATTATAGCTTTGTAGTATAGTTTAAAGTCAGGTAGTGTTATGCCTCCAGCTTTTATTTATTTATTTATTTATTTTTTGCTCAGCATTGCTTTGGCTATGCGTGGTCTTTTGTTATTCCATACAAATGTCTGGAGAGTTCCTTCCATTTCTGAGAAAAAAGTCATTGGAATTTTGATGGGGATTGCATTGAATTTGTATATCACTTTGGGTAGTATGGACATTTTCACAATGTTGATTCTTCCAATCCAAGAGCATGGGATATCTTTCCATCTTCTTGTGTCCTCTCTAATTTCTCTCAGCAGTGGTTTCTAGTTCTCTTTATAGAGATTTTTCACATCCTTGGTTAACTGATCTTCCTAAGTATTTTATTTTTTTGGTGGCTATTGTAAATGGGCAGGCTTTCTTGATTTCTCTTTCTGCTTGTTCACTATTGGTGAATAGAAATGCTACTGATTTTTGTGTGTTGATTTTGTATCCTGCTACTGTGCTGAACTCATTTATCACCTCTAAGAGTTTTTTTGTAGATGATTTGGGCTGTTCGATATATAGGATCATGTCATCTGCAAACAGGGACAGTTTGACTTCATCTTTTCCAATCTGGATGCCCTTTATTTCCTTCTCTTCTCTGATTGCTCTGGCTAATACTTCCAATACGATGTTGAATAGGAGTGGTGAGAGTGGGCATCCTTGTCTGGTTCCTGTTCTTAAAGGAAAAGCTTTCAGTTTTTCCCCATTCAGGATGATATTGGCAGTGGGTTTATTATATATGGCTTTGATTATGTTGAGATACTTTCCATCTATACCTAATTTATAAAGGGTCTTTATCATGAATGAGTGTTGGATTTTATCAAATGCTTTTTCGGCATCAATAGAGATGATCATATGGTCCTTGTGTTTGATTTTATTAATATGGTGGATCACATTTATTGATTTGCATATGTTGAACCAACCTTGCTTCCCTGGGATGAATCCCACTTGATCATGGTGAATGATCTTACATATGTGCTGTTGTATTCTGTTTGCTAATATTTTATTGAGAATTTTTGCATCTATATTCATCAAGGATATCAGCCTGTAGTTTTCTTTCTTGGTTATATCTTTACCTGGTTTTGGTATCAGGATGATGTTTGCTTCATAGAATGTGTTTGGAAGCTTTGCTTCTGCTTCAATCTTTTGGAATAGTTTGTAAAGAATCGGTGTCATTTCCTCTTTGAATGTTTGGTAAAATTCTGCTGAGAATCCATCTGGTCCCGGGCTTTTCTTTGTTGGGAGCTTTCTGATAACAGCTTCAATCTCCTTTATTGTTACTGGCCTGTTCAGGTTTTCTATATCTTCTTGGTTTAATTTTGGAAGCTTGTGTGAGTCCAGAAATTTATCCATTTCCTCCAGATTTTCGAACTTGTTGGCATATAGCTGTTTATAGTAGTCTCAGATGATTCCTTGTATTTCATTTGGGTCAGTTGTAATATCACCTTTTTCATTTCTAATTTTTGTTATTTGAATCTTCTCTCTTCTTTTTTTTGTTAGCCATACTAGTGGTTTGTCGATTTTATTTATCTTTTCAAAAAACCAACTTTTTGATTCGTTGATCTTTTGTATTGTTTTTTGGGATTCAATTTCATTAAGTTCTGCTCTGATCTTGATGATTTCTTTCCTTCTGCTAACGTTAGGTTTGGATTGTTCTTGTTTTTCTAGTTCTTTAAGGCGCATTATTAGATTGTTCACTTGCCAACTTTCCATTTTTCTGAGGTAGGCATTTAATGCAATAAATTTCCCCCTAAGTACTGCCTTTGCTGTATCCCACAAGTTTTGGTATGATGTATCATTATTTTCATTAGTTTCAATAAATTTTTTTATTTCCTGCTTGATTTCTTCTTGGACCCATGTATCATTAAGTAGAATGCTGTTTAATTTCCATGTGTTTGTATACTTTCCAGAATTTTGTTTATTATTGATTTCTAGTTTTCTCTGCTGATTCTTTGCCTAGATGATCTGTCCAATATTGACAGTGGGGTGTTCAGGTCCCCTGCTATTATGGTATTAGTGTCTATTTCCTTCTTTAGGTCTAATAGAGTTCATTTTATAAATTTGGCTGCTCCAACATTGGGTGTGTATCTATTTATGATTGTTATGTCTTCTTGCTGGATCAGTCCTTTTACGTTATGTAGTGGCCTTCGTTATCTCTTTTTATGGTTTTTAGTTTAAAGTCTATTTTATCAGATATAAGAATAGNATCATGTCATCTGCAAACAGGGACAGTTTGATTTCATCTTTTCCAATCTGGATGCCCTTTAGTTCTTTCTCTTCTCTGATTGCTCTGGCTAGCACTTCCAACACTATATTGAATAGGAGTGGTGAGGGTGGGCATCCTTGTCTACTCCCATTCAGGATGATATTGGCGGTGGGTTTATCATGTATGGCTTTAATTATGTTGAGATAATTTCCATCTATACCTAACTTATAGAGGGTCTTTGTCATGAATGAATGTTGAATTTTATCAAATGCTTTTTCAGCATCTATAGAGATGATCATATGGTCCTTGTGTTTGATTTTATTAATATGGTGTATCACATTAATTGATTTGCATATGTTGAACCAACCTTACATCCCTGTGATGAATCGCACTTGATCGTGGTGTATAATTTTGCGTATGTGTTGCTGTATTCTGTTAGCTAGTATTTTANCTCTGTTTCAATCTTTTGGAATAGTTTGCAAAGAATTGGTGTCAATTCCTCTTTGAATGTTCGGTAAAATTCTGCTGTGAATACATCTAGTCCTGGGCTTTTCTTTGTTGGGAGCCTTCTGACAACAGCTTCAATCTCCTTTATTGTTATTGGTCTGTTCAGATTTTCTCCATGATCTTGGCTCAGTTTTGGTAGTTTGTGTGTGTCCAGAAATTTATCCATTTCCTCCAGATTTTCAATTTTTTTTGGCATATAGTTGTTTATCATAGTCACTAATGATTTTTTGTATATCTGAAGTATGAGTGTAATGTCACCTTTTTCATTGCTAATTTTTGTTATTCGGTTCTTCTCTCTTCTTTTTTTAGTTAGCCGTGCTAATGGTTTGTCAATTTTATTTATCTTTTCAAAAAAACAACTTTTTGATTTGTTGATCTTTTGTATTGTGTTTTGGGTTTCAATTTCATTAAATTCTGCTCTGATCTTAATGATTTCCTTCTGTCTGCTAACTTTGGGTTTGGATTGTTCTTGTTTTTCTAGTTCTCTAAGGTGAAGTGGTAGGTTGTTCACTTGCCATCTTTCCATTCTTCTGAAGTGAGCACTTAATGCGATATATTTCCACCTTAGTACTGCTTTTGCAGTATCCCACAGGGGTTGCTATGATGCATCATTTTTTTCATGAGTTCCAATAAATTTTTTGATTTCCTGTTTGATTTCTTCTTCCCATATTTCATTAAGTAGAATGCTATTTAATTTCCATGTGTTTGTATAGTTTCCAGAATTTCATTTGTTATTGATTTCTAATTTTAATCCATTGTGGTCTGAAAAAAAATACATGGGATAATTCCAGTTTTTTTGAATTTGTTGAGACTTGATTTGTGACCCAACATGTGATCTATCCTGGTGAATGATCCATGTGCTGATGAGAATAATGAATATTCTGAGGTTGTTGGATGGAATGTTCTGCAGATATCTGCAAAGTCCAATTGGTCTAGAGTGTTGTTTAGATCTTGTGTTTCTCTGCTGATTCTTTGCCTAGATGATCTGTCCAATATTGA
>NW_007727533.1:41942-42489 GCF_000696425.1 Galeopterus variegatus
GTGATTTGATGCTTCTCTCTTGCAGCTTTTAAGATTCTCTCTTTGTCTTTGAGTTTTGCTACTTTGACTATAACATGTCTTGGACAAGACCTTTTTGGGTTGAATACAGTTGGGGATCTTTGAGCTTCCTGAATCTGATGATATGTGTCTTTTCCAATATCTGGGAAGTTTTCTGCCACTGTTTTGTTGAATATGTTTTCAATGCAATCTCCTTTTTCATCCCCTTCTGGAATACCCATGACTAGGATATTGGAGCACTTAAGGTTGTCTGATATCTCTCTTAGATTTTCTTCAATGCTTTTAATTCTTTTTTCTTTTCTTTTTCGTCTGCCTGTGTTATTTCAAACAGCCCATCTTCAAGGTCAGAAGTTCTCTCTTCTACTTCTGCAAGCCTGCTGGTTAAACTCTCGGTTGTGTTTTTTATTTCGTTGAATGAATTCTTCAGTTCAGCAAGCTCTGCTACATTCTTTTCAGGGCATTCATTTCCTTGTACATTTCTTCTTTCAGGTCCTGTGTACTTTTTCTCATTTCATGGTGTTGTCTAGCT
>NW_007727533.1:42499-49867 GCF_000696425.1 Galeopterus variegatus
TTCCTTTGATGTTTAGTCATTGTGGCAGGGGGTTTCACAGTCCACTGGTTTGACACTATTGTCTGGCTAGGATGTTGCTGGGGTTGCTAATTTGGTATAGCTGCCTCAGTGCCTGCTCAGCTGGCCACTAGTGCCTTGGGTGTGTGGTCGCCTCGGGCCTTGGGCCTCTCCGGGGAGCTGCCTCTCTGCTCAGCATGCACTCAGCTGGGCAGGGGATGGAGTTGGGTGACAGTGGTGAGGCCTACCTGCTGGGTCACGCACTGGCACTGCAAGGCATGTGGTCTCTGCAGAGCTTCCGCCTCCCCTGCTGGACATCTCCCTGCTCATAAGCACTTAATTTGTACCAAATGCTGTGTTCAATAATGATTGTGAAGAAAAGTCCCATGATAGGCTGTCTGCAAACTGGATGCCAGTAGCGTGGTTCAGTCCAAGTCTGAAGGCCTCAAAACCAGGGAAGGTGGTGGTGTCCTTGGTGTAAGTCCTGGAATGAAAAAGCTCAAGAATCTCAAGCTCTGATGTCCATGGATGGGAGAGAAGAGTATATCCCAGCTCCAGTGGATAGAAGGAGACTGGAAATCGTTTACTACAAAAAATTGTCTTCAGGTTTTCTTATTTTACTTGAAAAATAAAGATCAAGTAAGGATTTTTATCCAATAATTTTTGCCATAGGTAATAGAATTTCAGGCAAGGTAAACAATTGCATAAAAGAAAAGCTGAGAGTCTGAGTCTCAGGGAGGAAAATAATTGATATGCCAGTTAACTAGTTTTCCATCCAACTATTTCTAAAGAAAATGGGAAACCGATTCATCTGGTGAAATTTTGTTCTAGCTTGTTCCATCCTATTCTCCAATGCAACATGAAGTAGCCCCTGCCTTAAGTCCTCAAGTACGGTCAGCAGACATGAACCTGAAAACCACCTCTTGTCTGTAAGCGCTCATCTCCTGGGAAGCAGTTACCACCCTTCTCCTCAGTATCAAATAGAGCTAAAGCACTTCAAAATTATTATTACAAAAGGATTTGGTTTTTCAAGTTCATTTCTTTCCTTCGCAGGTGTATTCTGCAATGTAATGATAATATGGGAGATTTTCTTGAAAGCTTGGGAATTTGATCTGTTTCATAATTTACATAAAGAGAACGGAACTCAAACTAGAGATTTGCTGTTTCCATAGATAAACTGCTGTAATGTTCAAGAAAACCCTCCTTCTTTTCAAGGAAATTAAATTGAAGCAAAATCACCTTTCAGAAAGGCAAAAATTGGGTGGGTTGCCATTTGTCTTGACTAGGTAGTCTTACTTTTCAAAGTACCCAGGCCTCTGCTTCTGCTAGTCACATGATCCCCACCACGTCCTGCAGTTTGGCTTGCAAAGGTCTTATCTCTGTCTGAGCCCATGGGGAAAAATTACTCATGTCACATCTAGCCAAGAAAAATCTGGCTCTCTGGCTGAACCCCAGCTGTTCATACATCCTTTTATTGCTTGAAACCTGTTTTGGTTTTTGGTTTTTGTTTTTAATTGGGGATGCAACTCCCTGATAAAAATGTTTGAGCATCTTCAACATATGTATATTTACATTTATGCTATAAATACATATTATCCTCTGAATATATATATATATATATATATTATATATACACAAAATGGAACTTAAAAAGTATTAGAGTAACCATAAATAGAAGTTCTAATGATTACTTTCTTGCCCTCGCATCGGGATCTGGGCAGCTGACTTGAAGGCCAATGAGGTGGACAGTGATCCCAGAGCCCAGAGGTGACCGAGGCGATGTGTGCATACCTGCAGCCTGAGAGTAGGCTGAGCACTGCAGCAGAGACCTTGTTTGTGACCTGGCTGCATCCAGATTCATTCTGAGTCATTTTTAATAATCTCCCATTAGGTTCAATGGTGTCTTGCATCTGAATGACCAATAGTTGAGCTAATAATAAATTGATCAAGTCATGCATACCTCAGAATTGTTTCAACAAAACTGAAAGAGGTTGAGGGGCTGTGACAGGGCTAGAAATGCACAGCTCCCCAGCTCCTTCTAAGATACGGTGCAAAATTAGACATCAGAACTTGGGAGGCTTATCAGCAGAAGCTGCAGATCAATGGTAAAACAAATATCCTGATTACACGGATGTGTAGATAAAGATTGTGAACTTTCAAAAATGTATTCAAATACATTTTAGATCAAACATTTGAAGAGATCTATTTTGTTTTCATTAACGTTATAAAAAGTTCATTAAAATATCACTTTGTTTTTTTTTAACAATGACAAAAACACATACAGTGCTTTACTAGTTAAATGTTGAGGAGTTTGTGACTGACCAGAAAAAAAATATTATTGTAGATCTCTATTATATTTATTACATCTAATATCACTACAGATGTCTGCAGGATGATGGCCAAGAAATGCTCAGACAGAGGCTAACTTCAAAGAGAAATGTGGAGGAAGCTGCTCGCTCCAGAGGAAAGATCAAAGTGAGAGAGTTGTTCCACTTACTCAGACATTCCCATGTCCTCTGATTCACCAGGTGTCTACTGCATTCCTGAAATGTGCTAGGCAGGCAGGGTGCGGGGCAGAAAGATGCCGTTCTTGGTAAGTTCTCAATGAATTTAGAGACAACTGGGAGAGACAGGTAAACTAACAATTACCTGTGAGAAGACCTTGCCCACCGGAATGCTCAGGTGCTGTGACAGCCCAGCAGAGTGGCATGGAACACACTGTAGTGTTGGGTGGCCCTCCACTCTTGATGCTTGGGTTGAATTCTGAGGAGTATAATAAAGTTATGAAGGAAGAAGATAATACATTAATGAACGTTGACTGAGCAAGCACTGCGTGTCACATACTCTGCTACAAATTTTATGAATATAGTTTCCTGATAAGAATATACTGATTATGTGCGCAGGCCTGAGACTCAGACTCCCTGAGTTCACACCCGACTGCAGCATTTACTAGCTGGGTGTTTCTGGGTTAGTTAGCTGTCCTCTGTACACGTCAATTTGCACATGTGTTAATTGGAGTAATGATAGTGTTTATCTCAGAGGTACATATTATGTCTATGAGGAATGAATGAACTAGACTATGGAAAGCACTAGGACTACACCCTAACACAGTAAATATTAGCTATGTCTGTTAATCATATTAACCCATGAACTAGCTATTACGGTTATTGTTATTGTTACCTGCATTTCATAGATGAGGGAACAAGGGCCCAGAGAGCGTTAGAACCTGCAATGTTACTACTATGGTGTCTGGGGACTTCCAGGCAGAGGCACTGGCGCTGGAAAGGGAACACAGTATACAAAACATGGTGACCAGGGAGGAAGGGAGAAGGGGATGCTCCAAAAAGAGAGACCACCTGGGTTGTTCCGGAAAGAGAAGGCTGAGAGGCAAACAGAAGTAGACCAGAGATATTTTTCATTATGTGAAGTATAGGTGGATTTTGGCTTTTTTTTCACAAATCAACAAGAGAGAGATAGAAAGGCAGAGATAAGGAGATAGAGAGATAAAGAGATGAGAGATGAGACAGAGAGAGAGAGAGAGAGAGAAAGAGAGAGAGAGAGACATAAGAGTCATCTCAAAAAACATAGCTGGCTGGTTACAGTTGGTTAAGGCATGGTGTTGGTGACACCAAGGTCAGGGGTTCAGATCCCCATACTGGCCAGCATCCAGAAAAAACCAAACGACAAAAACAAAGCAACAGCTGTGAAGCTGGGAGAGGCCATGTGTCAGCATTAAAAAGTTAGTAAACAGCGTAGGCTGGGGCTACTTTTTGTTTTTCCCATTGGTTCCACATTTCGTTGCTATTTGACATTTAATTGTAGACTATTTTACATACTACTTTGCTTTGTCATATGAAGATGTTTTTCTTTTCTGTATATCCAACATTGGTCCACAGAATTTCTTTCTGTTCAGTCCTAAAACTCAATTTTCTACCCTACTATGCTGCACCCTAAATTACAGTTCCAACTCAGTGCCGGTGATGGTGACCAGGAAGGTAACATCATCATCTCTGAGAGAGCCAAGCAACTAGTAACCGCTTTTAAAAAAAATTTATCAGTATACAATACAGTGGATTTTCATGTCCCTTTACCAATTCCTCCTTTTCCTCCCTCTCTCTCCCTCCTACCCCCATCAACATCATATCTGTTCACTCATCTTAACAAAGATCAAGGAATTGTCGTGATTGTTGTGTCTTCTCCTCCCCACCATTTGTTTGTATATTTACTTATTTATTCTTTTAGCTCCCACAAATAAGCGAGAACACATGGCATTTATCTTTCTGTGCCTGGCTTATTTCACTTAATATAATTTTCTCTAAGTCCATGTTGCAAATGGTAGCATTTCATTTTTTTTTTTTATAGCAGAATTGTATTCCATTGTAGGGTTGGAACCAGCCTAAATGCCCATCATCGGGTGAGTGGATAAGGAAAACATGGTATATCAACACAATGGTAACCGCTTCTACAAGTTGCCACTAATGGGAATGAGACTACCCAGCCATTCTGAGCTGCTTCTGCAGAGATCTGTTCCAGCTGCCACTGGATGACCTTGTGCTATGGAGAAAGTCCTGCTTTCTGTTTCAAGCCTACCCGGAGTTAATTTATAAAACAGGAAAAACAAAAAGGAACAAGAAAGAAAAGTATCAAATGAAACAGTAATGTTGCTTGTTTTCTGTTTGAGTGATAGAAATAGCACAATGAATCATTACTTCTGCTCATGTATTTACATTTCCTACTAACACTTGAGAGCTAGAAACATCAAGTTTGACTAACAATGCTGAAGTCTGAGGTCATTTAAGTGGCTCATGACTGTTTTTTCTGAAGAAGTAGACTGAGGGCATTGTTTTGATTCCATTAATGACCACTCAAGATAACAGGAGCTTTTCCTTACGCCTAAGATGCATTTTTTCCATATGCCTAGGATGCTTGCTTTCTTCACTGGGAGAATGTTAAAGCCAAAAGGGGCTTTAAAAACAAGTGAGTAGCTTTTAAGGACCCTAGGGCACAACCAAAACTGAATTATTAATAAAGAGAAATTCTCCCCACAATTTTCCCATACGGATGAAACAATGGGTCTTTCTTGGACCTGTAATTTCAACAGCTCAAATTTTGGTAGTAGTTTCTGCCAGATTTTGAAGGCCTTTTGGGGAAAAATTTGCTGCATCATAAGAAACATATGCATTATTTATTTCTATGAATATTGTAAATAAACCACTAAACAACAATTAGTTGAACAGAAAACACATGCTGAACTGACTGGAAGATAAGCTAATGAATAACATTTCTCTTTATATTAAGAATATATTTATATGGGAATGAGTATTTGAAGAAAATAGGTAAAAGGTAAGATCGTCTGAAGTCCTTTTGGTTTGTGTCAAGCTGAAATAACCCTGTGTAGAAATAAAGATGTTTGCAAAAACTACCGTGGACGCCCAATGCCTCACTGTCCACACTTGCCTGCTGGGAAAGAGCACAGGTGGCGTGCAGCGATCTTCCACCCCCTTGTGTGCCGTGCCCCTTGCAGATGGGAATTGAAATCGTAGGGAAAATCGCAGGAAGATTTAGAGACTGGCAATGGCACTGAACGCTGCCTCTGCAGAATCTCACCTGAACCGCCCTCCTGGTTGCAGGTGGTGTTGCTTCTGCTCCTCGTTTCCTGTCTCTCATTCCCCTTCCACCATCTGGGCAGTTCTTTGTGCTCAAGAACAACTAAACAGCCCCTCAGTGATTTGTGTTTTTAAAAAATTTTCTTGGGTGAAGAAAGTGAGAAAAATTAGCTCGCTGCCCTTAAAGCTGTAACTGATTTCTGATCATTGTAAGTATTTGTCCAGCTTCGTGTGCTGTGATAGCAACCTGTAGTGTAAGGTTGCTGAGAGATTGTAAGAGAAGATGCTTTAAACTCTTTGGGAAACAAGAAGGACCTGAGTAAGAAAATAACCAAATAACCATAGGAGATATTTCCAAAGTGCCTGCTCTATAGCACTTTAGACACATGACCTCACCTGATTCTCATAGCAGCCCTTCAGGTGCTATTACCCCTATCCTGGAGGAGAGGCCAGGGACCAAAGCTCGGTCTTTCCCCCGGCCTGAGGTTGGAACCTGCAATTATTGCCAGCCTTCCAGCTGGCACCTGCCTCACTGGGCTCACTCCTGCTCTGCTTTTGCTGTTCCTCCAAGGTAGCTTCATCGCTATCCCCACTTTGACCTTCTCATGAACCACTTTAACTCTGAGAATGCACACAAGCAGGGCACCCTGGGCAAAAAATGACAAAAATTGATGGGCAGCCACTGTTTAGGGAGCTGGAGGGTGGGGTGTGTGGGGAGAGGGCGTTATACAGGACACTGCGATGAACAGAGAATCTGGTTTTTGCAGGGAACCTGACTTGATTCTGCTGTAGTCTGCAAATGTTTGGGGGCTCAAACATGTGTTTGCAAGGTAACAGTTGCATCTGCCATGGACATATTCTGCATAAATGTTTCCTAGGACGTAGTGCTGTTGTGCCAGGGCATCCCTGAAAGCACAGCCTGACTCAAATCCTGGAAGAAGTATTTATTTGGTAAATGATCCCAGGCAGCAGAATGAGGGGCAGAGGGAGCAGAATTGGGAAGGAGGGAGAGTTGATATAAGATACCTGTGGGGCTTGCGGACCTTCTGAGGAGCCTCCTGAGATGTGCTGAGGGGGAAGTAATTACCCTTTGGTTCCCATCCCACTTTGGTGGGCATGGTCTATGGGGTAACTCCCCTGGACTGCCCAGCAGCTTCCCTTAGGCATCCAGGGAACCCCTCAGGCACGAGGCAGGAGGCATCAGGAATGTCCAGCAGAAGGTGCTGGCAGGTTCCACCTGCTCAAAGCTGGTCAGTCCCTGTGCAGAGTAGGTCACTTCAGCAGTGACTGAAGTGGGAGGGACAGAGGGCTTAGAGGATTTACAGGGGCACACAAGGAGTGGCCAATAGGACAGCAGAGTCAGTTGTCACAGTACAAGAATTAAAGGATAGCCCAGGAGAGGCAGCACATGTTCTTAGTTATGCTGAAAGTTTAAAACTACTAATTCCTTTATTTTTCCTGGAATAAGTGTCTCTGAAAAATCTTTCACATCCAGAAATATACATACTGTTCTTGGGGGTTCATTGTGAAATGCGAAATGGACTAAGATTCCATGAATACTGCTGGACACCTGACAGTCTCCCAACACCCCTTCCATCCCTATCCATTGGGTAGGACATAGTTGAGGGTGCTGGAGTGAGCGGGACTGAAGCCATGTTGGGACCTAAAACCACATGGGCTCTAAAAAGTTGTAAAAGGATACAGTTTTTTTTGTTTTTTTTTTTTCCTTTTTGTCTTTTTTCGTGTCCGGCAATGGATCGCAACC
>NW_007727533.1:50656-51773 GCF_000696425.1 Galeopterus variegatus
GGGCAAGATGACATTATTTACATGAATGTAAAGTTGTTTTCCAGTCAGCCTGGAGCTGCAGGCTTGCACATGCTAGCCAGACCCTGGGAAACCAAGGAAGACGTAAATGAAGTTATGCTGATTCCATCCCTCCACAGGACCGTGAGATAACAGCAAGGACAGGAGCAGAAGCCAGATGGAGTGTTGGCAAGACCTTGCACGGAGCCCCCACAGCTCACGTCCCCCACTTCCTGCTTTTCATTTCCCACATTCCATTCCCTCCACCCCCTCTTTTAAAACCCCTCAGTAAATCTGAGTCTTGGAGATGGTTTTAGTCTGGCCATTCTCCTTTAGGTCTACCGGAGAGACGGATTTGCCTAACATCTCTCCTCAGGTCACCAGTATTCCTGAATAAAAACTGTCTTCCATTTTCACCAACATTTGACTTTTGAGTGGTTTGCTTTTGAAAGGCAGCAGGCAGCCGGACCTGGTGTTCCACAGAATGCTTCTCCAGTGGAGGGAAGGAGAAGTAAACGTTACAGGCAAGTCCCTGGGGAAAGGCACAGCATTCTCCGCTTCAGAGGATTGTGTCATCAAAGCCTTCCTGTTCTGTCATGTCCCTGAGCGTGACTCATCCTCACAGCATTTGCAGAATAACCATCAGAAGTGGAGTAGGGACCATTTCTTTGTGACAGATTCTAGAACTAACCTGGTACACATTAAATGTCCATGGCTAGAAAAATTCCAAATCTGTCACATGTTCAGACAAGGTTGTCCAGCCTTCTTGCTGTGAATTAGGCTTAGTGAAATATGACACTTGACTTCATATCTTTATATGATTATCTGTCAGGTAATTCAAGGTAGCTTTGCCTCTTGACTCAGAAAAGCTCGCAAATCAGGAGCTAATGAATGTCAGCTTTCTGAAATTCACAAAGCAGGGGTTATAAATATTCACCTTCCATCAATTCATATGTAATAAGACTTATCCAAATTAAAACCAATTTATTCTAAGGGCTTGAAAACAATTTCAAATGATAGTTTCTGAATCTAATTCTCTTATGGACTGCTGCATGTATTAATTTTGACTCTCACAAGTACATATTTTATTATTTTAAAAGACATTAAGTTTGGGCCGGCC
>NW_007727533.1:52578-55480 GCF_000696425.1 Galeopterus variegatus
AATTTTGACTCTCACAAGTACATATTTTATTATTTTAAAAGACATTAAGTTTGGGCCGGCCCGGTGGCGCACTCGTAGGGTGTGGCGCTTGCGAGCGCGGCGGCGCTCCCACGAGGGTTCGGATCCCACATAGAGACCGGTCCGCTCACTGGTTGAGCGTGGTGCGGGCGCGACACCGAGGGTTGCAATCCCGTTGCCAGTCACGAATAAAGACAAAAAGAAAAAAAAAAAAAGACATTAAGTTTAAAGCAAGTATATAAGACAACAAACTCTCTGATGTGGTCAAGACATAATTTCATATTATAATTCCTCTTCTCTGAGCCTCAGTTTCTATTCTTGGGGAGAATATTATTATCTCCAAAGATAATAATACTCTTAAAATTGGTGAAGGAATTAAAAGATGTAATAGTAGATGCTAATTTCCCTTCCCACTTTTCATCTCTTAGAGACACTTCAAGAGAAAGAAAATCAAGTTTTTTTGATTTCCAAGATTTCTTGTTCTTCATGCTAAGCCTTTCTTCATGTTCTCCCGACAAATTGTAATCCAAAGAATTACAAAAAAAAAAAAAAAAAAAAAAAACCCTTGTAAAGGATTACTGCAGTATTATAAACAAGCAAGTGAGACAGATCGATTTTGAGATGTTTTCTAAGAAAATCAATCGACTGGCTGCCTAAATTAAGCGTGTACAGATTGAAGCCTGTGTTTTGCAAACAAGCATGCTAGAGACTAAACTGGACATGGGAGGTTTGCTTTTTCAGTCTTGAAAACATTATCATCACGAAAACTTCTTTTAAAGATTTTTGCCATAAACCGACTACGTAACTTGTAAATTTACAGTGTTTTGAAAAAATTATTTTTTAATATGGCCGGAGCATGTTGCTTGGCATGATGAGCAGGTATCTTTCATTAGAATCATCTCTTCTGTTTTCTTTCCTCTTTTCAGGCACTGGCTCATGCCTTGTTTTGGCTCAGCTCGACTTTCACCTTGGGTATTTTTGTGACTTTGTCTGGGAATTGCATGAAACAAGCATGTGAGGAGAAGGGTTCAAATCCTCCTAAGGTAAAAGGTTAAAATACTCTTAACTAGTCACGTATCAGGGAATTGGGTCTCTCAGTACACGGCAATGTTCCAAGAAGTTAAGACTCCAGCATTTGGAATCAGATGCAAAAGTTCGAATGGTCTTGGGTAAGTTACCTAAATTTTCTAGAAAATGGGGATAATTGTATAGCCTAATTTGCCATACTGTTATGGGGGCTAAGCAAGTGAATATACATGACATGCCTAATACAATGGTCAGAAAATGAAAAGGCCTCAACACATGTCACTCTATGACTCTATAGAAATGGAGATCTTGCCTGCTATAGTCAGGCTTGCATAGCAGCCACAGAAATTCCAAGCAGAGTTCTCTGATACCTGATTGTTCTTGTAGTCAACACCCCTTACCAACCGATATTTCAGAAGCTTGTTGGAGAAATATTATTTTTGGCTGTTCTGGGCTATGCTGAGGGTTCTTTTGGGAACCTTAGAAGCTGGGCAGGATCTCCCCAAAGCTAAAAGATTGAAAACAATAAAGTGAAACATGAAAAGAAAGAGTGTGGCCTTCTTCCATGTGGGCAGAATAAGACAGTCATGACTAATGCTGGATTTACCTGTCCTTGGCNCTTCTTCCATGTGGGCAGAATAAGACAGTCATGACTAATGCTGGATTTACCTGTCCTTGGCTGAGAGCACTGTGTTTATTCAAAGTTGAGTCTAGAGCAGAAGAGATGTATAGATGTATGCAAAACATGATAAGGGAGAGTTTTCTTAAAGACTGATTTTCATCTCCAATTTATTACCAGATGTATGCACACGCAAGAACACACAACAACTTTCTGCCCCAACCAATTGAAAATATAAACAAAGGGAAGTGAAAACAGATCTTCTGTCTTAGCAGTCTTTTTGTTATATTACTTTCACTGCCTGGATTATGGATTTCAATGCAGTAATCACCCCTTATCTGGGGGGTCATAAGTTCCAAGACCCCCAGTGTATGCCCAACACCGAGGATAGTACCAAACCCAATTGCTGTTAATCGGAACATGTTTCTGTTCATATTTTCTATCCACAAATGTAATCTCACCTAGGCACTTACCACGCACTGTGGCCATAACTTTTGCAGTTTGAGGTGTGGCAGCAAAATTAACATGAATTACTTTTTCCTTCTTCCCAATTCCAAGGGTAGAAGATTCGTCCTTACTGTGGATCTTAGCAACCTCAGCATATGATCTTTTTCTTTCTTTCCTTATTAAGTAGAGAACTTTCACCTTTTCACTTAAAGGAAGCACTTAAGGACTTCTCTTTGGCATATCCGAATTGCCAGCATCACTATTCTTGTGTTTTGGGGTGATTATGAAGTCAAATAAGGGTCACTTGAACACAAGCACTGCTATACCACAGTAGTCGATAACCGAGATGGCCACTAAGTGACTCATGGGCAGGGAGCATCTGCAGGGTATGCTGGACAAAGGGATGATTCATGTCTCAGGGGGCACGGAGCAGGATGGTGGGAGATTTCATTATGCTACTCAGAACAGCAGCAATTTAAAACTTATGAATTGTTTATTTCTGGAATTTTCCATTGAATATTTTCAAACTGTGGTTGTATAACTGAATCCATGGAAAGTAAAACCGTGGATAAGGAGAGGACTACTCTAGAAATTGATCAAAAAAGGATATTTGTCTAGAGCCCACAAAAATTCCATAGTCCTAGAACTCAATATATTTTCCTTTTAATTTTGCAAATGAGGAAACTGAATCACAGCAATGGAGTTGATATGAGTGGGAAAAGGTCTAAAACTAAGTGGCACACACGAAATTAACTCCTGGCTCATCTGACCCCAGCTCAAGGCTTTTCCTTT
>NW_007727533.1:56095-58409 GCF_000696425.1 Galeopterus variegatus
TAAGTGGCACACACGAAATTAACTCCTGGCTCATCTGACCCCAGCTCAAGGCTTTTCCTTTTTTGACACCCCACCACTCGGAAAACTTATAGCTCACTAAATTTCTTTATTTTGTGAAGAAAATTGTGTCATGTGAAGTGGCTGCTATGGGGACTAGGGACAGTTAACTGAATTTGAGTGCCAAAAATTGATTTTCCTTAGACACAGCAAAGCCATCCAAAGGTAAACAGCCTAAAAAAAAAAATTTTTTTTTTGATCAGTGAGGTCTAAGCTCACGAGGTGTCTATGATTCACCCACACTTGGTATTGCAGGTAGAAAACGAGCAAGCTGAGGTTTCAAAACAGAATGAGAAGGAAAATGAAGGTCACTGTCCCCTTAATCCACAAGATAAATGAAGTACTGATGGTGGGACTTAACTGGTGTAAAAGTCAATAAACAACTGTATTCTTCTGCCTCCCCAGGAGAATAGTGGATTTGCCCTAACCTGTTCCATAAAGAGCTTTGATTAATAGCACCTCTTCAGACCTTCTCCTGTGGTTTAGTCTTATCTTATTTGGGATCTCTATTGTTTCTGAATGGTAAACACTGAAGGAAAGACCCACTGAAAGTGCAAGAAATAGATTCATTCGCATAACTCAGTTTGATATAATTCAATCTGTTTATTTTTCCTTTTGTTGCTTGTGCTTTTGGGGTCGTATTCATAAAGTCTTTGCCCAGTTCTACTTCCTGAAGTGTTTTCCCTATGTTTTATTTCAGGAGTTTTATAGTTTCGGGATGTATATTTCAGTCTTTAATCCATTTTGAGTTGATTTTGGTATATAGTGAGAGGAACAGGCCTAGTTTCATTCTTCTACATATGGCTGTCCACTTTTCCCAGCACCATTTATCAAAGAGGCTGTCCTTTCCCCAATGTACCTTCTTGTTGCTTTTGATGAAGATCAGTTGGCTGTAAGTATATGAGTTGATTTCTGGGTTCCCTATTTTGTTCCATTGGTTCATGTGTCTGCTTTTATGCCAGTACCATGCTGTTTTGGTTACTATAGCAAATGGGATTATAGCAAATTAAAAAGCTGCACAGAAAAAAAAAAAAAAGAAAAAAAAACCCACAACAGAGTGAAAAGACAACCAATAGAGTGGGAGAAAATATTTTCAAACTATGCATCTGACAGGGGATTAATATCCAGAATATATAAGGAACTCAAACAACTTAACAGTAAAAAAACAAATAACCTGATTAAAAAATGAGCAAAGGAGTTGAACAGGCATTTCTCAAAGGAAGATATATGAATGGTCAACAGACACATGAAAAATACTCAGCGTCACTCAGCATCAGGAAAATGCAAACCAAAACCATACTGAGATATCATCTCACTCCAGTTAGACTGGCTATCATCAAAAAGAGAAGAACAAATGTTGGAGAGGATGCGGAGACAGGGGAACCCTCCTACACCGTTGGTGGGACTGTAAATTAGTGCAGTCATTATGAAAAACAGTATGGGGGTTCCTCAAACAACTACAGATAGAACTACCATATGATCCAGCAATTGCACTGCTGGGTATATACCCAAAGGAATGGAAAGCATCATGCTGAAGGTATACCTGCACTCCCATGTTCATCGCAGCTCTATCTACAGTAGCTGGAACCAACCTAAATGTTTGTCTACAGATGACCGAATAAGGAAAACATGATATATTTACATAATGGAAAATGCTGCTCTACCATAAAAAAGAATGAAATCCTGTCATTCGCAGCAATGTTGATGAACTTAGAGATAAATATGTTAAGTGAAATAAGCCAGGCACAGAAAGAGAAATACCACATGTCCTCACTTGTAAGTGGGAGGTAAAATAAACAAACAAACAAACAAATAAATAAATAAAGATACAAAAATCACAATAATACATTGAACTTTGAACTTTCAAAAGAGAGAAGAGAACTGAGGTTACCAGAGGTGGGAAAGGGAAAGAAGAAGAGGGGTAAGGGATGAATTGGTAAAGGGCCATGAAAATCAATTACATGGTATAGTGTTGAATATACTAATTTTCCTGATTTGAACATCACATATTGCATGCACATATTGATATTCAAAGCTGTACCTGATGGATATGTACAATCAACTATATTCCAAAAAAATATAATGATAATAAAAATAAATAAATAAATAAACCCAAACAAACACATAACCCATGACATTCATTTCTAAAGTTGAGTATTTGAATGCGTCATAAAGACACCAAAACCAGGTGCACCTCATTTTAAAATCTGATTCATGACTGTTGGGACTGTCTTGTTTCACCCACAAGGAAGAAGCC
>NW_007727533.1:58641-59201 GCF_000696425.1 Galeopterus variegatus
CATTTTAAAATCTGATTCATGACTGTTGGGACTGTCTTGTTTCACCCACAAGGAAGAAGCCCACACCCTTTCTCCTCTATGTTTCTCTATGCTGTTTTCAATCTTTTAGCTTTGGGGAGATTCTGCCCAGCTTCTAAGACTCCCAAATGAGCCCTTAGTATAGCCCAAAATTGCCAGAAAGAGTATTTCTCTAACAAGCTTCTGAAAGTATCTGTTGGTAATGGGTATTGACTACAAGAGCAATCAGGTATCAAAGAACTCTGCTTGGAATTTCCCATAGCTGCAGCCCAAGCCTGACTGTAGTAAATTCATCCCAAGCACGCAGAGAGACAGGCAATATCTCCATCTCTGTGCAGTAGTAGACTGACATGTATTGAGACCTTTGTATTTCCTGGTCATTGTATTATGCACTTCATGTACACTGTCTTGCTTAGGAGAATTTTGGAAACTTATGTCTAATTAAAAGTCCCTGGGCCAGCCCGTGGCACGCTCGGGAGCACGGCAGCGCTCCCGCCGCGGGTTCGGATCCTATATAGGGATGACCGGTGCGCTCACAGCGC
>NW_007727533.1:59528-60432 GCF_000696425.1 Galeopterus variegatus
CTATATAGGGATGACCGGTGCGCTCACAGCGCTCACTGGCTGAGCGCGGTGCAGCCGGTCTGAAAAAGGACAAAAAAAAAAAGAGTCCCTGATCATTTACACTCACACACAACAAACACTCAGAAAAGGCGCTAGACTTTGTCTTTGAGTTGAATACTGATCTCAAGATAAGCCCCTGTCTGCAATTTCACCACCTGATTTCAACTGGCTAAA
Organism: Galeopterus variegatus; assembly: GCF_000696425.1. Classification (NCBI taxonomy): domain Eukaryota; kingdom Metazoa; phylum Chordata; class Mammalia; order Dermoptera; family Cynocephalidae; genus Galeopterus; species Galeopterus variegatus. The sequence continues at coordinate 59,742 of NW_007727533.1, forward strand.
CTCTTGCCCCTATTCCCCCTGCTAGAAAATTGTTGAGCAATGATGATGATTTTAGGTATAAAACTGTATATCTCTAATTTCAGGATTTTTGAAGCATTTCATTCCATCAGGGGAGATGATTCCCTAATATGTATTTCTTTATGGTGCCGCTTTTGTAGAACACAATTTCTCTGTGCTGCTGCCTTCAGTACCTCCGTGGATGTAACTTCTGCAGCTCCTCAGCAGAAACTCATTCAATCTGTTCTCACATTTCTGGTCTAATGACTAGATAACAAGATACCATGAAAATGAAGCAATATATCAGTCGTTGGAGCACACTGCAACTCTGTTTATTGTATGCAATTTCTGATAAGCCATGCAAGGGTTTAAACTAAATACTCCTTTATGTTTACTTTAGCGGTATTTATCATCTCTGGGACTTCTTTTTCAATTGAAAGATCATTGCCTTATGAGGGAGATATATACTCTAACCAAGCTACATGTTCGGTAGACTCTAAAGCTTTTAGCTTGCCTGGTTTGTTCACACGACTGTGTTGAACATCGGACTTTGCATAATATTCACTTGATTAACAGTAACTCGTTCAACTGGTTGCATGACAAGAATGAAACTTGCCAATATAATGCATTTAATCATGAGAAATGTTCATGTTTCATGTGAAACTTTTTAAAAAATTAAAGCTTTAAAATAGTT
>NW_007727533.1:60969-63686 GCF_000696425.1 Galeopterus variegatus
CTCGTTCAACTGGTTGCATGACAAGAATGAAACTTGCCAATATAATGCATTTAATCATGAGAAATGTTCATGTTTCATGTGAAACTTTTTAAAAAATTAAAGCTTTAAAATAGTTGAGTGCTGCTTTTACTTTTATGCAATTAAGAAAACAGCCTCCCCTTTAGCAGTTTGAAAATTAAACCTCCCCCAGCACAATAAAAACTTGAATAACCTATCAAATGGGACAACATTTATAATTTGGGGGGTTGGGGGGGTTGTCTTATTGCATCACTCAGTTTTGGAATTGGAAACAATCAACAACCATGCTGACCCTTTAACTTCAGGAGAGTCACCATCCAGATGTGGTGTTTGCAGAACCTTGAGTAGATGGAATGAAGCCGATGATGTCATTTGGCAAAAGGTCAGATTCCTTCATGTCAATGACATCACATTAGCCTGGTAGCAACCTACGTGCCCTGCATTCTGTTCCTGCTCTCACTGGTTTATTTTTCCCAATTCAGAAGTGAGGAGGTGGTTTCGGTATATTCATTGCCACTTTTTCCCTTCAAGTCTATTCTTGAGAGGTTGCACAAAGCCCCAACTTTTCCATTCCAACAAGGTTTATGGTCTTTTAGCCTCCCTCTATAGGAAAGGAGGCTAATGTATTTTTCCTAGACACATTAAATGGTGTGACCTGCATCCACTGTCCCATTTACATAATCTATGAAATATTCACAGTATTTGTACCTCAAAGGAAAACAGAGATTCAATTTTGCTAAAATTTCCATCAGGGCATTTTATATATATTTATAAGCTAATAAATATTTTTTCTATTGCTTTTTACCTATTAGCATAATAACATATCAGAAAAAGCTATTTGGTAAACACACTACAAAATTATTAAAGCTTTAATGCCTAAAAAATTAATTTCTTTAATGTAATTATCAAAATTTGGATTAACTATATTATTTTGCCAGGCTTATAGGTGATATTTTGAATGGCTTATTTAAACCTACAGATACCAAAAAAATTGACTTAAAGCACACAAAATCTTTGGAAGCACATTTTCTGTATGACCTTTTGTTTTATATCATGATTTATAAGAGATCTGTCTTCAGTCGGTTCCCCAGGAAACATTCTGTAAGGTTTGTGTACTGAGATTGTGTGCTGGAAATTTATTAGAGAGCCCCCTCAGGATGAACACTGTGAGTGAAGGAAGTGTGTTTGAGCAAAGGAAGAAATTGAATGGTGATGGCTTTGCAGAAAAGGCAGAACATTTGAGCCTCTCCCACAGAAAGTTCTGGAGCTAAGATCAGAGTCGTCCTTCCTTGAAGCAAGGCAGCAGTGCACTATGTGCACTCCTTGTCTCTTCCACCTCCACCTCCACCAGCCCCGCCCCATCCACCCACAGGCGGAGGCATGTCCCTGGGCACCACAGCCTAAGACAATTCATGGAGAGGGATTCAGATGAGTTCTTGTAACTGTCAATGCTTCCAGAAGCTGGGAAACGGATATCTCAGCTCTGAAGGTAACGTCTGGGTGGAGCACCCTAGGAGCCATTACAAGATTCAAAAGAAAACAGCTGGGTAAACAAGTGATTTGAGCAGTAAGCCCAGGGGGCTCACTGATCTGCATTAAACCTTTCTCTGCATTTCCTCTAGGAGCCTCATTGTCTCCATAGCCCTCCAGCTATTTTACTCCCCTTTCTAATCTTGCCCCTTCTACTATCATGAAATAGAACTAAGTTAGCCTGCCACAGTCTCACGGATGCTGATAGGATTCATGAGACTCCTGGGAGAGAGACAAAGGACAGTTTATTTTTCACAACAATGCAGTTGCTGGAGTATCAGCATATGCATTGGTTCCCCAAGCCCCAATTCCCACAGGACAATGCAAAGAGGGCTGGAGGACACCTGCAGACATAGCAAGGGGTGATACAGAAGAAACTTGAATGGAGGGAACTCAAATCATGTATATCAGGCACTAAGGATGTCTGCCCTTTGCTCTGGAGAGAGCCACTATCTCTATCTTCCAAGACTGTTTGTTATTAAACATCCTTGAAAATGCAGTCAGGAACAAAGACAGTACTTCTGCTGGCAAAATAGGGACATGCAGAAATGCAAGAGGTCCATGAAGAATTGTCACCCAGTGGCACCCATTAGTTGACACGTAGAGAGCAGTACACTATAGTAGTCAGGAGCATAAGGTCTAAGTCAGACTGCGTGAACTGAAACACTGGTTCTCCTACTTAGAAGAATGTGACTTATGGCAAGTTCCTTAACTGGTTCTCCGGACACAGAACCAATAGGATACATACGTATATGTTTATGTATGTGTGTATGTATATGTACATACGTATGTGTGTGTGTATGTATATAACAAGGATGTGTATTTTATACATAGAGAGAGAGAGAGAAAGAGAGGGATGAGAAGGGGTTTATCAATGGATTTGGCTCACATGATTATAGGGGCTGAGAAGCCCCAGGAGAGGCCACCTGCAAGCTGGAGATCCTGGGATGCCAGTAGCATGGCTCAGTCTGAGTCCGAAAATCTCTAGAACCAGGGTAGACAATGGTGTCATTCTCAGTCTGAGGCCACAGGCCTGAGAGCCTGGAATAGGTGGGGGGTGCTGGTTTAAGTCCTGGAGTCCAAAGACCAGAGAGCCTGGAGTTCTTATGCTCAAGGGCAGGAGAAGAAGGTGTTTCTGCTACAGGAGTGATGGAGTTTGGATGTGTTGT
>NW_007727533.1:64516-66312 GCF_000696425.1 Galeopterus variegatus
CCTGAGGGAGGGGGGTTAATGAGTGAGTTCTTGCTCTGTTAGTTCCTGTGAGAGCTGGTTGTTTAAAAGACCCTGGCACCTCCTCTCTCTCGCTTCTCTCTCTTGCTTCCTCTTGCCATGTGATCTGCTTGTACCCACAGGCTGCTGCCACTTTCCGCCATGAGTAGAAGCAGCCTGAGGCCCGTGCCAGATGCAACTGTCTCAGAATCGTAAGCCTAATAAACCTCTCTTGTTTATAAATTACCCAGTCTCAGGTAGTTCTGTCATAGCAACACAAAACGGACTACAACAAGGAGAAAGAGGAAATCGCCTTTCCTCTTATTCTCTGTTCTATCCTCACCGAGGGTAGATATTCCCCACTCAGTCCACTCCGTACTTGCCTGGAAACACCTCATGGACACACCCAGAAATAACGCTTCACCAGTTCTCTGGGTTCTCCTTAATCCAGTCAAGCTGGCACCATCACACACCATCACACTGAGCCCAGCCATCTGTGAGCTGGAAATAACCACAGTCGTGCCTGCGACACACAGTTGTGAGCACACACTGGGGCGAGCCACCTGAAATGGCTGGAGTGGCGGTCAGGTGCTCAGTAAATGCTAACACTGTTGTCATAGCAGCTGGACGCAGACCAACGGCCTGGTATGTTCCCCACACACTATCCGAAATAGGAAAAAATATTTCCCTCAAGTTTTTAGTTAAAAGAGAAGTGCTCGATCATTCATAATATCCTCTGCAGGCTGCTCCTTACCTTGGGTGTGTTTAAGTTCCTGCTCCTGCTCCATGTGGCCGTGCATTTCCACCGGGTTTGGCCTGAGCTCAGCAGACAAGCCTTTGCCCTGCACATACTGTGACTTGAGCAGTTCCACAAGCCTCAGCACCCTAAACGGCCCCTCTGACAGCCAGCTGTGAATCTCTTGCCCAACTTCCCTTCAACTACCCAACCCTAGAGCCAGGCCGATGTAATCCTCATCTGTGGGCCCAGCCCCACCACGGTGGCCCGGGACAGTCCTCACCGTGCAAAGGAGGAGCACAAAGATGGCTATGAACGGGGCTCATAGACTCAGCATCGCCAGCCTGATAAGCAAGCCTGCTCTGCCCTCACAGGAACAGGTGACCCTCGGGGCCTCATCAGAAAGTAGGGACACATGAGGACTAAAGGCCCCATCAGTACTACAGCCTTTAACCTCTAGAGAAAGAGGAGACGAGCCTATGGAGGAGATCGGTCTGAGGTGGGAGAGAGCACAGAGAGAAGAGACGTGGGAGGGGAGACCTCGTGGTCAAAACCAACAGGCCCTGACCCACGCATGCATAAAAGCACCCCATCCTCCCTCTCCGGCCCCGGGGCCAGTCCCTCCTCAGTCTCTGGGCTAGGCCCTCTCCCCCATCTTTACCCTCTTTCTCTTCTGGATCATTCCCATTCAAGTGTGCTGTAGGGTCATGAAGCAGCAGCACCAGCAAACATATTAGAAATCCAGAACCATCGGTCTCATCCAGTCCTCTGAACCAGAATCTGCATTTCAACAAGCTCCCTGGATGACTGAAAAGCACATTCAGTGCACCGACTCTCAAACTTGCCAGCACACTGGACTTACCTGTGTAGATTTTAAAATACAGATGTCTGGGCCCCACCTGCAAAGGTTCTGATTTCATTGTAATTGAGAGAGGCATGGGCATTAGAAGTTTAAAATTCTCCCCAGGTGATTCTAATATACAGTCAAAAACTACTTTACTACTGCACTAGTCTTTCCTTCTTCTTCTTCTTCTTTTTTTTTTTTTTTGCTTCACTTGAAACT
>NW_007727533.1:67300-81119 GCF_000696425.1 Galeopterus variegatus
TTTTTTTTTTTTTTTTTTTTTTTTTTTTTTTTTTTTGCTTCACTTGAAACTATATCTTGGTATATACCCAAAGGAATGGAAACCATCATGTCAAAGGGATACCTGCACTCCCGTGTTTATCGCAGCTCTATTCACAGTAGCCAAGATATGGAACCAACCTAAATGTCCATTGACAGACGATTGGATAAGGAAAATGTGGAATATATTCTCAAAGGAATACTACTCCACCATAAAAAAAGAATGAAATTCTGCCATTCACAGCAATATGGATGAACCTAGAGAAAATCATGTTAAGTAAAATAGGCCGGGCACAGAAAGGGAAATATTGCATGTCCTCACTCATAAGTGGGAACTAAAAATTAAACAAATAAATTAAAAGAAAGACACAACAATAACAATAATACATTGAACTTTCAAACGGAGAGAACAGAACTGAGGCCATCAGAAGTGAGAAGGAGGGTAAGGGAGGAATTAGTAAAGGGCCATAGAAAATGATTACGTTGTGTAATGCTGAATATACTGATTTGAGCATCACGTATTGCTCACAGGTATTGCTATTCAACTCCATATTCCACAGATATGTACAATCAACTATGTTACAATTAAAAACGAGAGTCAGAAAAGTATACAGAGAAAGACACAGAAAGGCACAGAGGGAAGAAGGCATGTGAAGACACAGACAGAGACTGGAGCTGTGCTACCACGACACAGGGAGCTCCAGGAGCCACCAGAAGCTGGAAGAGACACGGAATGATTTTACCCTAGAGATTTCAGAAAGATTATGGCCTACAATTTGATTTCACATTTCTGGCCTCCATAACTTGAGAGAACAAGTTTCCATCATTTTAAGCCACCTAATCTGTGAGGTGGGCAGCCCTAATAAACTCATACAATCTTAAAAAAAATTTATTGAGGGCCGGCCCGGTGGCACACTGGAGAGTGCGCCGCTTGAGAGTGTGGCGGCGCTCCTGCTGAGGGTTCAGATCCATGTGGAGACCGGTTCCCGGCACACTGGAGAGTGCGCCGCTTGAGAGTGTGGCGGCGCTCCCGCCGAGGGTTCAGATCCCACGTGGAGACCAGTTCCCACTCACTGGCTGAGTGCAGTGCAGGCACAACACCGAGGGTTGTGATCCCGTTACCGGTCAGTAAAAAAGACAAAAAGGGAAAAAAAAAATTTTTATTGAATCTAGGTGAAGGGTATACAGGTGTTCATTGTATTATTCTGCCAATTTTTCTGTATAATTCAATTTTTTTCATAATAAAAAATTGAAAAAATAACTCTTTATAATTACAACACACACAAAAGAAACTATATCCTCCTGCAATTATTCAGTTTGCTGTTTGCTATTTCTCTGCTTCTTTTCCTTCACAGTCAACAGACACTTTCTTAGCTTCTTTATCTGAACTCTCTCTGTGACACACTCTGATCTGACTTGTCTTCCATCAGACTACCAAGATTGCCTGTGCAACCCACTGGTGAACTCCTCCTGGTTCACGGGGCCCTCTGCGTTCAAGTCCTCAGTACTTAACTTGTTCTGCCACCAGCACGTGGACTCCCCTCTCCCTAGTTTCCACCATCCATGCAATTGAGAACTTGACACCTGCATAGGACGTCTCAGGCATCTCAGACTCAGTGTATGCAAAGCTGAACTCTTATTTTCCCACTAAAATTAGTTCCTCCTTTTGTCATCTTCTTGGTAAATGCTACCTCCCTTTTTCTGTCTTTAAATGACAGCTAAGTCTACCTGGTCATTCACACCAGAAATCCAGAGACACTTTCAATACCTCCCTCCATCAACCAATCACCAAATCTACCACAGTTGACCAACAAAATTTATCTCAAAGTGATCCACATTTTCTTCCCCCGTTTCCACTGGCATCTCTTTGGCTTAGTCACCGTCTTTCTCCTGGGCCACTGAAACCACTTCCTAAGTGACCTCCCTGCTTGTTCTCTTGCCCACTTCGATCCTTTGTAACCACAGTCTGGATCACGTCATCACACAGCTTGAAATCCCTCAAGGGTCACCACTGCACTCGGATGAAGCAGGCCCTTGGCTACCTCTTCTGAGCGTTCTGTCTGCACCACACCTTCAAGTGTCCAGTTCTTGTCATGGGAGCAGCTGCCATGGCCTGGAATTGCTTCTTAGGGTCTGATTTAAATTAGGTGGAAATAAGACCCCATTTCCTTCTGCAAGCCATTCTCTTAAGGAAAATATTTTAAAGGGAAGCCCCTTTTCTTTCAATACAACCACTATTTCCAAACATTGCAAAATCACACATCTAAACAAAATCCCAGTTCAGGTTGTATAGCTCTGTTGTACTGTTGTAGGGATTTAGTAAAGCTCAAGCGATTTGACAGGCTGTTTGGTAGTAAAATAACTTTCACAGGGAATTTAATTATTTCTTTTTGTATAAAGTCTAGTCTGAAATTTTTGCTACAAATAATCAGTCTCTCGGTTTTATAATGATACAAATGTATGTCGGAAAATATATAAAACAATTTGTTTTTTACTATCATAATGGCCTGTGGTCATTTAAGAAAAAGTAAAAAGAGAAAACGAGTAAAAGGTAGCAAGTGAAGGCAGAAGGGAAGAAAAGTTCTCTGAACATGTAAAATTTGAAGCAAACTTTAGAAATACATATTTGCAGGGGGTAGAGTATGTTTTTTGGAAATTACACCAGTAATTAATCAACTGTTGGTTCAATAATTTTAAAACTATACTTTTATTTGTTTTAAAAAGCATCATTTGCCCTGAATAAGGCACGTTCCTGGTTATCAGATTGTATTGTAGTTATGGAAGATGCTACCATCGGGGGGACTGGACAAAGGGTACAAGGTATCTCTTTACATTATTTCTTTCAACTGCATCTTATGCAATGTTACATATATAATATTACTTATGCAGAAAGTAATTCAACTATTTCAAAATCTAAGAGTTAAAATGTATCATCTGAATAAGAGTTTGATTGGTAAATAGATAGACAGACAGATAGAGGCTTTACTTTTTTTCAATCTCTTCATCAAATGCCATAGCCAACATGTTAGTTAAAGGTGTACTTTTCTCTGAACTCACATTCCATTCTGGAGCATTAAATTAGTTATTCATAAAATCCTCTCTTTCTCATTCCTGAAAAGCAAACATGCTCACATTCTTTGTATTGGCAAAGGCCTTTATTATAGCCATATAAGGTGATGGGTTTATCAAATTCCATCGTTTTTCCAACCAAAGTTAGAAACGTTCTAATTCTACCTAGATGTTGCTAGTCAGGGTAAAATGCATCTTCAATATAGATTACACAAAAATAGGTAAAAACTTGCCTTCGTGTCATCTGAACTTACAAACTGAAGTGTACTGTATCCATTTCATTTTTTAGGTCCTATGATAACATACCAATAATTTATAAAAGAATTAGCCAAAAAAGCCACTTTGTCTTTTAAATACTTTGAATTAAATTATTTTCAAAATACAAATGTTAAATATCACTTTAATTTTTAAAGTCATGTATAGTTTTTTCTTTTGCTACTTTTAAAAATTTTTTTAAAATTGATTAAACTTTTTATTTTGAGATAATTGTAGATTCACATGTGATTATAAGAAACAATACAGGGAGATACTGTACATTTCCCCCAGTGGTAACATCCTGTAAAATTGTAGCACAAGAGAGCTTCAAAAAGTTCACAGAAAGATTCATATTGTCTTTTAATTCCATTTTTCCACAAACTTTTCGAAGTACCCTCGTTCAATATCACAACCAGAAAACTGACAATGATACAATCCTCTGATCTCACTCAGATTTCTCCATTTTTTTCTTGTGTTTGTGTGTGTTTATTTCTATGCACAAATATTCCATTTTTTTCTTCCACTAAGTTTTCAACCAAAAGGATATTAGCTCTGATTTGTGTTTCTGTTTCTGGAAATAGCAGAGATTTTAGCCACAGAAATCAGAATCCACCCTGGAGTGTGCCGTTTCCCCGTGATAGGAAAATGTTCCATTCTAAAACTGCTCCACAAAGTGTCATCAGCAACCACAGAAAACGAATGATGGTTTTGGTGGTTTCTCTATCCAACTTAGTCTTTTATTTCTTATATTTATCTCTCTAGGTTAAAAGGGCAGGCTTCTCTCTCATCTTCTCCCCCAACCTCCATATCCCCTCTCCTTTTTCTGCCTTTTTGTTTTAAACAGATAAACTAAAAACAGTCTTTGGAAAACTCACAACTTAAGTAAGTGAATCTACTCTTCAGAGAGTTATAAGCAAATGATTAACTTAAGAGAAAACTGTTTAATAACAAGCACTAAAAGATTTAATCTTTCTAATAAATCTGGAAAAAGATTTTAAAATAGTTTGTTGTTTATCCTTTGATGAAAAATAAAAAAACCACGAAATTATGAAAGGTCTGGAGAATAAAAATGAAGAACTCATCCCCTACAAACAGTTGTGATGATTTCTTACGTCTCTGCTAGAGTCTTCACTTTAAATTAACACACATATTCACACAACACACACACACACACGCATGCACCAAGAGCTCAAGTACAAAAGGCAGAAGCGAACTCGCACCGCAGCCAGGGCAGTGATTTTTCCAAACTGCGGATACTGTCACTCCGGCTATAAATGGGGGGAAAAAGGATTGTTGTTGGCAAAGCATGAAGGACAGTGATTGTTTTCTCAGGAAGAAAAGGTTAGATGTCATATTTTCCTCTGTTTTAACACAAATGACAGAACATTTAGAAAAAACAAGATGCTTAAATCTTGTTAGGATAGGTAATCTATTGTTAGCTTAACAGTAAAACCCAAATTCTGCTTACCCCAGAATGTTTTCCATAAGGACATGTCATTATCACTTGATACACTTTTCCACCAGGCTCCTTTCCTTCCACACTTCCTGAAGTAGATATGCTTGAGAGGAAAAAAATAGGAAGATGGACTGAGAAAAAGAAGTGGGCTGGAATGAACCACTCACATGAGCCAGCCTGTGGGCACTTCCCCTCATTTTTGGCTAATCTGAGAACGTGCGTAGCTCAGCCTGTGAGAGGAAAAAAATAGGAAGATGGACTGAGAAAAAGAAGTGGGCTGGAATGAACCACTCACACGAGCCAGCCTGTGGGCACTTCCCTTCATCTTTGGCTAATCTGAGAACGTGCGTAGCTCAGCCTGTTGAGTATGAGTCACAGGAACCCGACCAAAGGGGCCGTAACACACCTGCTCAATGACAGGGCTTCAGGCGGTGCGGGGCCACATCCCCACTCACTGGGCCACCTCCTGATCTTTCACGCTGTGAGCCTTTGCTGTTTGGCATGGGAGCTTTCATTTGAAAGTAAAATGAAAGAAGTCCTCAGACTTCATGAATTCTGGGCATCTGTGAATTGGAACTGGGAACTTTTTTCCTCCCACTGTGAAGAGTTTTCCAGTCAGAGAGGTATTTTGAAGCTTCTCTGTTCAGATCCAGACATTCTGAAACCTACAGAGAGGTTCACAGTTTGGAAGCAAATGTGCTCCGTGGCTTCTCTCTTTGCACTCAGAAAAGAACACCCCGCCAGCAGCTGGGTCACCGGTGGCACACACTGGAGAGGACCCATGCTGTACCTGGGCATTGGTGGTAGATACTGCATCAGTGAAGAGATCTCCTCAAGAGCGGAATTTGCCAGCAAGAAGTCATTCTGCATTAATAATGAAACAGATGAATTTTAAAAACCACACATTCCTCTTAATTCAGAAACACAACAGAGATGGCAATTTTCTCAGTTACACAAACATGGAGGCCTTTCCTGACTGTGGCAAAGTCCAGCATAATCTGTCTGTTGCCACGTGGTGTGTGGGTGCCAGAGGCCTGGGCTTTTCTCCTGGCCCTGCTGAGAACTGGCAGGAGGGTGACATGAGCCTGTGTCTGATAAGCCCAGTTCACACAGTTCCCAAGAGGAGCCTAGCTCTTCCAAAATCTGGCAGCACAACTCAGAAACATGGATTTGCACAGCCTCCCTAGCACACTCAGAAACAGGTCCCCAGCAGTGGAGTCTTCCTGAGGGGAGAACACAGGAGAAAACACACCCCTCTCTACACACACAGCACCTCCTCATGAGGATTCAGCCTCAGGTCTGAAGTTACCTCAGTCGTTTACATCCAATTCCTTGGACACTTTAGTCAAACTGATGTGACTAATAAATCAAAGCTGGAGCCTCACTGGTCCCTAGTCGCTGCAGCTGAGAATGATCAGTCTCTTCAGCTGTTGGGAGCCTCAGCCGGTGTCCAGAACCGCAGGCTGGGCTTACACTTATCTCTGCCCCACAGGCTGGACACACTCCTGCAGTGCCAGGCCAGGGGCAGCATTCCAGCCATGGGGGATTTCGTGTCAGCATGGAATCAGTAGGGCAGGACTCAGAGGCCATGGTCTCTGACAGCTAAGCCTTTGGTCTCTTTTCTCCTTGAGTTTTCCTTTATGTTCCTGTACAACCACACCTCTGTCTCTGCTAGGGAGCTGGCAATCTCTGAAGCTGGGAAAAGTAAACCCACATTCATGCACGCACACACACACACACACACCCCTACACATATACATATACATTCAGAAAACCCTCTGTAAGTCTACAGGCTTCAAAGCTATATCTGATCATTCTTTGCAGTGGCTTGCTGATCACATTCTTGTTTTCAAAAAAATGTGTTCAAAAAAATGCACATTTGTTTCTTCACTGATTATTCTCAAATAAACATAAGTTGCAAAAATACTTAATGCTACAGAAAACTTTACAAATGCTCAGACACTCTGGTATAAAATTCCAATTTCTGCCTTAAACAGGGAGCGAGTGTAGTGATGAAGCATTCAGGCACAAGAACCAGGCTCTCTGGGTTCAAACCTGATTCTGCCACTTACTAGAGGTGTAAGTTTGGCCAACTTACTTGTTACCAAGTTACCTTGTGCCTTGATTTTCTCACTTGCAGAAAGGGACTAATATTAATAGTACTTACCNAGGACATGTCATTATCACTTGATACACTTTTCCACCAGGCTCCTTTCCTTCCACACTTCCTGAAGTAGATATGCTTGAGAGGAAAAAAATAGGAAGATGGACTGAGAAAAAGAAGTGGGCTGGAATGAACCACTCACATGAGCCAGCCTGTGGGCACTTCCCCTCATTTTTGGCTAATCTGAGAACGTGCGTAGCTCAGCCTGTTGAGTATGAGTCACAGGAACCCGACCAAAGGGGCCGTAACACACCTGCTCAATGACAGGGCTTCAGGCGGTGCGGGGCCACATCCCCACTCACTGGGCCACCTCCTGATCTTTCACGCTGTGAGCCTTTGCTGTTTGGCATGGGAGCTTTCATTTGAAAGTAAAATGAAAGAAGTCCTCAGACTTCATGAATTCTGGGCATCTGTGAATTGGAACTGGGAACTTTTTTCCTCCCACTGTGAAGAGTTTTCCAGTCAGAGAGGTATTTTGAAGCTTCTCTGTTCAGATCCAGACATTCTGAAACCTACAGAGAGGTTCACAGTTTGGAAGCAAATGTGCTCCGTGGCTTCTCTCTTTGCACTCAGAAAAGAACACCCCGCCAGCAGCTGGGTCACCGGTGGCACACACTGGAGAGGACCCATGCTGTACCTGGGCATTGGTGGTAGATACTGCATCAGTGAAGAGATCTCCTCAAGAGCGGAATTTGCCAGCAAGAAGTCATTCTGCATTAATAATGAAACAGATGAATTTTAAAAACCACACATTCCTCTTAATTCAGAAACACAACAGAGATGGCAATTTTCTCAGTTACGCAAACATGGAGGCCTTTCCTGACTGTGGCAAAGTCCAGCATAATCTGTCTGTTGCCACGTGGTGTGTGGGTGCCAGAGGCCTGGGCTTTTCTCCTGGCCCTGCTGAGAACTGGCAGGAGGGTGACATGAGCCTGTGTCTGATAAGCCCAGTTCACACAGTTCCCAAGAGGAGCCTAGCTCTTCCAAAATCTGGCAGCACAACTCAGAAACATGGATTTGCACAGCCTCCCTAGCACACTCAGAAACAGGTCCCCAGCAGTGGAGTCTTCCTGAGGGGAGAACACAGGAGAAAACACACCCCTCTCTACACACACAGCACCTCCTCATGAGGATTCAGCCTCAGGTCTGAAGTTCCCTCAGTCGTTTACATCCAATTCCTTGGACACTTTAGTCAAACTGATGTGACTAATAAATCGAAGCTGGAGCCTCACTGGTCCCTAGTCGCTGCAGCTGAGAATGATCAGTCTCTTCAGCTGTTGGGAGCCTCAGCCAGTGTCCAGAACCGCAGGCTGGGCTTACACTTATCTCTGCCCCACAGGCTGGACACACTCCTGCAGTGCCAGGCCAGGGGCAGCATTCCAGCCATGGGGGATTTCGTGTCAGCGTGAGATCAGTAGGGCAGGACTCAGAGGCCATGGTCTCTGATGGCTAAGCCTTTGGTCTCTTTTCTCCTTGAGTTTTCCTTTATGTTCCTGTTCAACCACACCTCTGTCTCTGCTAGGGAGCTGGCAATCTCTGAAGCTGGGAAAAGTAAACCCACATTCATGCACGCACACAGACACACACACACCCCTACACATATACATATACATTCAGAAAACCCTCTGTAAGTCTACAGGCTTCAAAGCTATATCTGATCATTCTTTGCAGTGGCTTGCTGATCACATTCTTGTTTTCAAAAAAATGTGTTCAAAAAAATGCACATTTGTTTCTTCACTGATTATTCTCAAATAAACATAAGTTGCAAAAATACTTACTGCTACAGAAAACTTTACAAATGCTCAGACACTCTGGTATAAAATTCCAATTTCTGCCTTAAATAGGGAGTGAGTGTAGTGATGAAGTATTCAGGCACAAGAACCAGGCTCTCTGGGTTCAAACCTGATTCTGCCACTTACTAGAGGTGTAAGTTTGGCCAACTTACTTGTTACCAAGTTACCTTGTGCCTTGATTTTCTCACTTGCAGAAAGGGACTAATATTAATAGTACTTACCGCATAGGGATTTTTATGAAGATTAAATGAATTAATACAGGCAAAGGACTTACTATACTGACACATATTAAGTGCCCAGGGAATGCCGTTGTGCTGGTTATTACTATGTATTGACTATTATTAACTACTTAGTGTTCTGCAAGCAGACTCCTGCAGACTCACTTAAGTAATAATTTATTGTTTATAGCATTTCACTGTTTTCAAATTATAATCATATCCTACTCCAATCCTTATCACATCCCTCCATCTAGGTGTGTTGATCATGTTATCTTTACTTACCGGCTGCAGAAAATGAATCTCAAAGAAGTTAACTTATTTGTGCAAGGACACAAAGCAAGTTTCAGAGTCAGAATTTAAGCCTGGCTTTCTTTATAACTTTTGGTTCGATGCACTTCCAATATCATTGAATTCTTCAACACATGAATACTCTGCTATTAATGTAAATGATAATTTTGAACTTTATTTGCTGTATGATAAGATGTCTTCTAGCACTCACACAAAGAAATTTTTCCTATTTTTCATGTAAACACATAAAAGCTCCTAGAAGAATTTGTGCATCTAAATAGAACAATGATTTTCAAAGAGTAAGGTCGCCATCTTTTAGTGGATAATTAAATCAACTTAGTGGGTTGAAATAGGATAGATTATACTAGTATAGAATAGGAAATGTCAGAGGGCAATATTATTTTGTGAAACTCTTATTTAAGTTGATTTTTTGTTTGTGTGTGCATACTCGGTTATAATGTAACATTTTTAAAATGTATTTTTCCACATCCACTAGGATGACTATAATTTTTTAAAACACAAGTGCTGGTGAGGATGTGAAAAAGTTGGAACCCTCATATATAGGTGATGGGGACGTAAAATGGTGCAACTGCTGTGGAAAACAGTTTGGTGGTTCCTCAAAAAGTTAACTATAAAATTATCATATGACCCAGCAATTCTACTCCCAGGTATATATATACTCAAAACAATTGAAAACAGGTATTCAAACAAATACTTGTACACAAATGCTCATAGCAGCACTATTCACAATAACCAAAAGATGGAAACAAATCAAATGTCATCTACAAATGAATGGATATACAATATATGGTATATCCATTCAGTGGAATATTATTCAGCCATAAAAAGGAACAAAGTACTACTACATGCCACTACAGGGATGAAAAACTTGAAAAAGTTATGCTAAGTGAAAGAAGCCAGACACAAAAGGTCCCATATTGTGTAATTTCACTTATGTGACATGTCTAGAATAGGTACATCTATAGAGACAGAAAGCAGATTAGTGGTTGCCAGAGGCTGGGGGACTCAGGTAATGAGGAGTGACTGCTTAATGGGTATGGGGTGTTTTTTGAGGGTGATCAAAACATTGTGTAAATAGAGACAGGCAGTGGGTGCACAACATTGTGAATTATGAACTTCAATTATACACTTTAAAGTGGTTAATTTGATGTTACATAAATTTAACCTCAATTTTTATTTATTTTTTTATTTTATTTTTATTTTTTTATTTTTTTTATTTTTTATTTTTATTTTTTTTTGTCTTTTTCCGTGTCCGGCAATGGTTCGCAACCCTCAGTGTCGCGCCCGTACCGGACCGGGACCGGCAACGTGTATTATATAAATTTAACCTCACTTTTTAAAGGTGAATAAAAAAGTCTTTCTTCTTCACCTGTTTTCTTCGAGGTAGTAGGCTTTGAAAGCCACTGGAGTGGAGGGTTGTGTTTGGTCAGGTGGGCCTGTCCTCCTGGCCTAGTGCTGTGACCGGCCATCAGTTTTGACCCTACCTGGGAGGAGCAGGTGCCTTCTTTCTTCAACTTCTCTGCCTGTCCTGCTTCTTTCTGCTTATGGAAAGGCCACTGGGCTTTGAGAAAGAGGCTGGTACCTATCTTGGATTTTCTCAAGAGCTAAGAGGAATCATGGATTCCTTCTGCCTTGAGAGCAATAGGGAAGGACAGGCAGTAAATGACGTAGAGAAATGAGTATGAGATTAGAGTCAGATTTAGATCCAAATCCCAGTTCTACAGCATACTTCATCCATGAGCTTGGGAAAATGATGTCTCCCTCAGTTTCGTCATGTGCTAACTTTGCATTGTTGTGAAAATTAAATGAGACAGTACATGTAAAGCTCACAGAACATGTAGGAGGTTAATAAACAGTAGCTGCTTTTGTTATAGTTAATATTATTCCAATATTTCATCAGTTCTAAGCCTCACATCTTTTCATGTTTTAACAGCTCCACAATCAGAATGTATTTTGCAATTGACAACAAATAATAGTTTAGGTGGCCTTATTTTTTAAAAGGTATTTCTTAGAGGCACATCTGACAACTGATAGCATCTTGGATTTGATGAAACACATTGTTTGGATAAAAGTGCTCTGGAACAGTGTTTCTCAACTGTATAAGACCTAATGCCCCCTTTTAATTACAAATATTTTGTAATGCCTCTTTTCTAGCCTCAGGTAAAATTCATAGTTAACATAACCAACTTATACACGTAAGTTAAAACAATCAAAAAACTGCTCTAACAGTCACATCAACAAGGAATAATAAAGTCATTCGTACTAAAGAATTACATATGTCAATATGTAAAACCTTAGGAATAATCACATCAGAAGATTTGGTGAAGTAGATAGATATTTTACATATGTGTGAAATCACTCCAAATGCAACTACAAAAATCAGACTGAATCCAAGTGTGTATTGATGACTCATGGACTTAAACACATGAGTGACATCAGTGACGTCATTTTCTGAAATAGCAAATAACTCTTGGTAAATTCTGAACAAAACAAATTTCCCTTGATTCTCATAGTAGTCACATTTGTGAAAATTTTAGTGTGCATTAAAACTATACAAAAACATACTTGTGATTATAAAAAAATTAATTTAAGTTCTGAGTTCAGATAATTAAATACAGGTTTTTCACCTACACGTGAATTTCCAGGACTATATTCAAAAGTTATGAGTACATGGGACTTTCCCATGCTTTGCCAGATGCCTATCTTTCTGTCCCACAAATGCAAGTTGAGCCCCCAATTGTGACAACTAAAAATGACCCCATTTGGATTTCCAAAGCAGCTCACAAGGGCAGTACAGCTTCTGTTGAGAGTCACTGTTCACACTGGTGCCCCGCCTAGATGGAACTCTTCAGCCACAATGCAGATTGCTGTCTAGAAACAACGATTCTAGTAGCAATAAGTACCCACAGAACACAGATTGTGGTCTCTAAATACCACATCTCACTAAGGATTCAGAGCTTGGAACATCTTTTCAAACCAAGTATCAAAAAACCTATTAAATATTACTAGGATCGTATCAAAAGGACTCAGGCTCCAAATTAAATAAGCCCCCATGGGCTAAATATAGGACAACTTGAACATCGGTAAGAATAACAATGCAATAGATTAAAGCATATACACGATGTTTAATGTTTGGTTATGTTTAATGACATTAGGAAACTAACTCATTATTGTGAAAACTAGTAATTGAAGGGAAAGAAGCATCTATTCTGCCTTTCCAGGATCCTCTGTATCTCAAGGAATCAAACAGTTGTTGAGAGAAATTTCTTTTTGCTGAACTATTCCACCTATAAATGAAGATGAAATGATAGAATTTCATCATTTTGCAAACTCTAGAAAGCTAATGAATCCAGGCACTGATCATCAGTGTAGCAAACATCATACATGGAGTCAACTACACGTCGTCTATCTCTAGATGGAAGTAAACAGTACTATCTACGAAGAATTCTTGGTGGAAAAAAAATAACTGGAATCTAATCAAGCTTCTAGGCATAACAACCATTTTACAGGAAGTACAGAAGATGGAGCAACAGCCCTGTTAAATGACATCACAGAGTGGAATCAGCAAATCCACACTGTGAGAAACTGTGCAGGACAAACGACCCAGTTTACGAGATAAGGGGTGGAGGTGGGGAGGAGCTGAGAGCCTTTAAATAAAAACTTCAGTGACTAGTTCATCGGTTGCTATGTATGAACCTTATGTGGATCCTGCTTCAAACAAACAAAATATAAAAACACATGCACTCAATTAGGGAAATGTGGATACCGACTGGATATTTGACAATACTGTGGAATTATTCTTTGTGGAGGTGGTTACTGAGATCATGGATATGTTTAAAAAGTGAAGTCCTTGTTTTCCTTAAAGATACATAAATACACATACGATGCATATATATTTCTCTAATATTCACAGAGGATATACCATATCTGAAATTTGCTTCAAAACCATTCAGAGAAGGGGCAGGTAGTGGGTGGGAGTACAGAGGAAACATGATTGGTCGTGAGTTAATAATTATTGAAGTTAGGAGAGGAGAACATTGGTTTATTGCCTCTACTTTTGAGTATATTTGGAATTTTTCATAAAAAATTTTTTAAGTGTATCAGAACAAAAATATTATAAATAAAGCATTCCAAAAAGAAACTATCAATAACAGTTAACTAAAAGAAAAAAGACCCCAGAACATGAATAGGAAAATTTACGGATTTTCGGGATAGGAGTTTTGAGAGTGATAAACCATATGGTGAACAAAATTTATCAATCTGAAAAAGACAATGAAACTTTTGTATATCTTAACTGTGTGTCTGTTGGATGACTTTTTGAAAAAGTCATTTAGAAAAATCCTCACGAAGTAACTGGAGAATTGCACATGTCAAAAATTGTGACAAACTATGAACTTTTACTAAGTTAGACATACCAAAATAAGATATATAATCTTCACTATAGCCAAGCTCATGCTGAAAATTAACCTAGTCACTCAAATGGATTAAAAAAAAGTGACATCTTGTGTTACATTTGCACAAACATTTTTAAAACAGAT
>NW_007727533.1:81659-82434 GCF_000696425.1 Galeopterus variegatus
AACTAAACTTCCTTTAATAGTTCTTCCTTATGTCTCAATATTTCCCCCTGGGATAGTAGCTTACCCAGCTACGAGAAAGAAGAGAGAAGAGCAGACCATAATTTACATTTATCCACAGAGTCACTTGGAAAACCACGTGGGGATGCTGACACAGTCTGTAGTGGCCTTTATGCCCTTCCAATTGTAGGAAGCAGAGCCACGGAAAGCACACTGGATTGGCTTTTAGATACTTGATGGAGGGGCAAGATTCTACTACTATTAGCTGTGCCTCCTTGAGCTGGTCCAACTTTCCTCACCTGCACGTTAGGATTCCAGGAGAGGACGACTAGCGTCACAAAGGGGCAGTCCTGTTCCTTTTCTTTGAACAGTCACCACAGGTTTCATGCCAGTGAGTCAGACCGTGCTTGACTCAACTTTTCATCAACAGTAACAAACACTTATTAGATGCTCTTGAATTTCCAAGCACTGTGTTCAGTATCAGGATGCAAAGATAAGTAAGAAGGATTCCTTCCCTCCAACCCAGGGTTCACAGATGAGCAGAACAAGTAGGATGGTTTCATGCAGAACGTGCCAGGGCAGCGCAGCAAGTCTCCTCTGGTAATGTGTATTTGCACCGGGTCTTCAAGAACGAGTAGACTGTTACTAGCAGAGAAGTGGGGAGAGGGATGAGGTGGGGAGAAAGGACATTCAGGGCAGAGAAAAGATGCAGAGACAGAGTTTAGGAAGATCCAAGGATATTGAATAAATATCCCAGGTGGCTTACAGACAGGGAGAT